>NW_007378267.1:129461-131487 GCF_000475195.1 Diaphorina citri | reverse complement strand
GGTAAAAGAACACTCAAATAAGCATCATTCAATAGGATAAGGAAAGTCGTGTGATGTTCACACCAGATTTTTTTTGTTCTCTCTAAAGAGATTTTTGTTGTCCCGTTCGTTTTGTAGGTACCTATCGATCTTTTTTTTTTTTTCAAATCTTTTCTCAAAAGAATGAAAAACGCTTTTTAGTCCGTCCTTCCTTTATTATTACAGCAGTAATAAAAAGGTATAAGTAAACCGTTTTACGCAAAAAGGGCAAAAAATCCATATTTCCCTTTTTGCACCCAGCTCCTCAAATGCAGTCACAGATACCACCAACCTCTTCCAACTTTTTCAAGAAAATCTAGAAATTCTTCCTTCAACCGTTCATCAAGAAATTCACATTTATAAAATTTACTGCAAATTTTACCAACCTCAGAGATGTTGCCTAGATTCTAGAGGTTAGCATAGAAGACTTTAGATCTGGAGGTTCGTAGTTCACGTCCGTAAGAACGTGTGTGGCGGAAAAAATCTTCCGACTACAATGGAGCAGTTGCAGTTGGGTAAAAAATATGAAAAAAAGGTCGATTCTCACGTAAAAAGTTGTGAAAAATCCAAATCTGAAGTCAAAACTCCGAAAAAGTTCGGAGGTCGAAAATTCAATTTTTAAAAGGTCGAAAATTCAATTTCACCTATATATCAAATTAAAGGTCTTTTTACCAGGATCACGAAAATGGTGGTGCAAATTTTGTCCAGAAAACAATAAAGCCAAAAAAAAACAAAAAACTGGTTTTTGGGTTGTTGTGACGTCAGATTTCACGTCAAAATGCGCAGAAACGCTTGCGCACAAACAAACGAAGCGGGAGTAATGAATTATGACGTCATCGCTTACGGGAGCGTATGCCGTGACGTCAAAGTTTACAATTTACCGGTATTTTTTAAATCGATTTATCTCGGTATCTAGAAGTCGTAGAAGATTAAGAAAGCAACTGATCTATTCTCTCAGACGCAGACGGTCTGAAAATTGAAGCTTTTTCCGGCACACACGTTCCATCGAGACATTCTTAGAGTGAGTTCACGTCAAAATGCGCAGAAACGCTTGCGCACAAACAAACGAAGCGGGAGTCATGAATTATGACGTCATTGCCTACGGTAGCGTATGCCGTGACGTTAAAATTCACAATTTACCGGTATTTTTTAAATCGATTTATCTCAGGATCTAGAAGTCGTTGAAGAAAAAGAAAAATTCCGTCGGTCCTCATTTTTCCTGCCTATGACTTTGAAACATCGCCCAAGTAAGCGCAACTGATCTATTCATTAATGTATCTTTCAGCCTTTAGGAAGAAACTATATTTTGTAAAGTATAACTTCTCACTTTTTTCTCATCACTCCACTTTGTTATAATTAAAACTAAACAATATGTGATTGGTTAATCCCGTCCGAGTACCGTTGACATTAATATCCGATTTGCGTTCGTCCCTTTTAGGGACAGCGTTGTTGTGTATTTTTGAAAATATCGATATTTTTACATATCGATATTGTTCGACTTTCTTTTTCTTCTCCCTCCTTTTCCCGTGAACGGACGGGGTCTTCGTTTTTGTCAGCCTCTCAATCAGCCCTAATAACTAGGGTGATTGCTTTGGGCTGACATTTGGTTTTGGCTACAAATTTTACAAGTGGATGCCCTTCGGACTCAACCTTTGCTATTTCTTGAGCAAAGGAAAATTCAGGCTGGTATTACTCAGAAAATATAATCAGCTCTCCAGAGATGATCGGGGATCGCGTGCCTTTGTGATTAAACCAGGGGTGGTGATAAAGGGAACAAGGGGGGGGTCGAGAGTATACCTCTGAAAAAGGGAATAAGGTATGGTGCAAGGGGAAAATCACCAAACAGGACGAAGAATATAACCGTGGGTAACCTGAAACTTTAGAGGAGCGAAATAGGACTCCGAAGCAACAGGTTGAGGTTTAATCCAACCGTCACCTTTACAGGCAAGGGCCTTTTTTCATCAGTCTCAGCAATAGGATATTGCCCAGATAATTCTATTTGGTGACT
>NW_007378267.1:81499-129175 GCF_000475195.1 Diaphorina citri | reverse complement strand
TTTTTGTTTTTCGAAATTTCGAACAGGCTCCGAGAAAATCAATTAAAGCATAAATTCTGGGACACCCTGTATATCAAATTAAAGGTCTTTCTACCAGGAACACGAAAGTGGTGGTGCAAATTTTGTCCAGAGAACCGTAAAGCCAAAAAACCGGTTTTGGAGGTTTTTTTTACATTCTCACACAAATGAGCTCTGATCTTGAAATTTGTCGCGACGACCTATAAACTCAAAGCGAGAAAGTTTTAGATAACAGTTCAGTCCATAATTTGAGACCGGTTTTCACCTGTGTTAAGCTACGTCGAAACTCAAAGCGAGAAAGTTTTAGATAACACTTCAGTCGATCATTTAAGACCGGTTTTAGCGTCATCTATGTTAAGCTACGCCGAGCAAGGCCAATAAATGGATGGGTGACTTGAACATTATATTGGGAATAAAGGGAGAACGGGCTCTAGTCTTGATTTTAAATCATTACATAAAAGTAAAATCAAATCAAGAATAATAATAATCTGAATATTAAACAAATTAGGTAGGTACATAGGTACTGATTTTCTCTAATCACTACGGCCTAAAAAATTCCCGGAGGGACGGACCCTGCTTGTTTGATTTTACTTTCATGTAATGATTTAAAATCAAGACCAGAGCCCGCTTTATTCCTAATATAATGTTTAAGTCACCCCATCCATTTATTGGCCTTGCTCGGCGTAGCTTAACATAGGTGACGCTAAAACCGGTCTTAAATGATCGACTGAAGTGTTATATAAAACTTTCTCGCTTTGAGTTCATAGGTCGTCGTGACAAATTTCAATATCAGAGCTCATTTGTGTGAAAAAATGTGAAAAAAATCCCCCAAAAAGAAGTTTCCCCAAAAAGAAGTTGGTTTTTTGGCTTTATGGTTCTCTGGACAAAATTTGCACCACCATTTTCGTGTTCCTGGTAAAAAGACCTTTAATTTGATATATAGGTCGATCAGGTTTGGATAAGTCCTTCTATGGGGACAGACAGAGTGACGGAGTGACGACACCGAAGCGAATACAATAGTCCGTCCCTTATACCTTTTTAGTCCGTCCTTCCTTTATTATTACAATAGTAATAAAAAGGTATAAGGGACGGACTATTGTGGGGGGTCGGCCACTACCACTATAGTTGGTGTTATAATTTTTGTTGTAGTTGGTGTTGTTGTTAATTAATGGAGGGGAAGAGGAGGAAATAAGGCGATCAGGTGAGAGAAAATTGTTTGTCCACCGTTGTTGTTGGTGTTGTTGTTGTGGTTGTTGGTGTGTTGTTGTTGTTGTTGTTTGTTTTGTTGTTCGTGTTGTTTTTGGAGGAAAATTCGGCGCGGCGATAGAAAGAAACAGGTGGATAGGGATTCATAATAACGTAGGAAATTGACGGATTCTCTCTTTGTATCGTTAATATCTCCGTAAATAATGACTTCTCAGAAAATTCAAGATAATGGAATTAAAGAGGACAAAAAGGGGTACTTTTCTATCAGGAGAAATTCAATGAATTTCAGTGGAAACTTTAAGAAAAATCACGTAGGAAATTGACGGATTCTCCTTTTGTATCGTTAATATCTCCGTAAATAATGATTTCTCAGAAAATTCAAGATAAAGGAATTAAAGAGGACAAAAAGGGGTACTTTTCTATCAGGAGAAATTCAATAGGTTCCAGTGGAAACTTGAAGAAAAATCGAATTGAAAAAATGGCAGTTTTTAAAGAGATACAAAAAAATCTTTTTCTCAAGCCTCTGGTTGTGTTTGAGGGAGGGTTTAACCAAAACAGGGAATCTTATCTGTTAGCAATATCTATGTATGTCATTGCGCTTTGAAATATTGCAGGATCAGGACTTTAAAGGTGCGTTTAAGGTTTGAGGAGGCATCCACAATGGAGAATCGACCATCGACCCTAGTACCGACCCAAGAGAAAATAACCAAACGTTGTCCTCAACGGAGCCCTGACGACCTGACCATAGTACCGATCGACCGATCGACCAGTTGATGAAAGATTAGTTGTAAGCTTGTAAGGCGTTCAAAATACATTTCAAACATCTGTGAATTCTGTGAGCTTTTTACACGATGACTTTCATCACAGCATGTCTAAATGCTGTTTAATCCTCTGATCTGATCAATTTGATCCAAACATAGAGCCAGGAACGAGACATTCGAAAGCATTGGACCAGTACCTAGTTTTATCAGCATTATCTCATAGAATATCAGTTAATCTCTTCAGCATTTCTGTCACAACATGGGTGGTGGGTGATTTGAATATCATCAACAACAGCTCTACAAACTCTAGATACATCTGGAGCAAAGATACCATCAAAATAGTGCAGTCTGGAAGATAATCTACCTTTATCAAACCCCCTATCGTACTTGTTTGGATAACAGCTTGTAAAAAAACGTGTACCTTACTTAGCAAAGGGACTTTGCAGTCTCATCCCTCATCATAGCAGAAAAAATGAGGTATGTAACTATGTATCCATTTAAGTACATAATAATGTTATGTAACTAGCTTAAGTTTAGTAGAACCTCGATTATTTCAACACTCTAATATTATTTCAACTCCAAAATCCATTGTTTTTTTTTCTATATTTCAAAGGATATATCCTCTATCTTATTCTTATCAGAGGAAAAGATCATAGAAAGTGATCATTTCAACTACCCCGGCCCCGGTCCCAATTAGTTGAAATAATCGAGTTTCTACTGTATAGGTATGGAATTATATATCTACTATTAAATAAACTCAAATAGAGATCCTTATATTCCGAAATGTTTCAGCTGGAAATTCTATAGACTTGAATTTTCAAGAGGTAAATCACCATTCATCGGGCTAATTTGATTCAAGTCCTTCCATCTGAAAACTGATGAAAATGCCAAGATAAACATCGGGAACATCAATGGATCTTTTCAAAGAAGAACCACTTGAACATGTTGAAGACTCAAGTGGGAGTGGAAAAGAAAGGGAGGAAGGAGAAGAAGAAGGAGGAGGAAGAAGGGGAAAGGAGGGGGAGAAAGGGGAAACAAAGAAGTTGGTGGTGGTGGGGGTGATTGAAAATATTTGGAAAACAACAAAAGAAGCACTATACCGTGAAAAGACAGAATACTCGCTGAGGAAACTTTGTTTAAAACTCTGATGTCTCTCGTCTCTCTCTATTTCTGCGCGTGGAGTAAAAAGTAAGGAATGGAACGTTCCTGGAACAAGCCACTGGACATCGGCCGTTTCGAGAACGAACTTATCTGTTTAGGTTAGGAACGAACCTTGTCAGTTTATAGGATCGAACCCGCGACCTATACAGCTCTTACAAGGCAGGCGTGCTACCCACCAAGCTATAACTAGGCTAGACTGATGGCTAATGAACGAACTTATCTGTTTAGGTTAGGAACGAACCTTGTCACTTTATAGGATCGAACCCGCGACCTATATAGCTCTTACAAGGCAGGCGTGCTACCCACCAAGCCATAACTAGGCCTGACTGATGGCTAATGGAAATGTAACCTATTGAAATAAAGTGTCTCGTCACCAATCTTACAACCTCGACAGTCTAAATAAAGTACTGTATTCATCTAGATAAGCATCATGATATTGAACAGCATTCAGAAGAAAAGAACCATAAGGCAATGTCCCTTATGGATGGTTCTTTTCTACCTCAAGCTGTCCTATTAAGAGCCAATAAGCCTTTCTCAATACAGCAAAGACTCTCCCAAAAAGGCCTGGGTGTGAGTATGGAAAGAAATTACAATAATCGCCATCATGGGGATGAAAAGAGCTAAAGACTTTGCGTGATCATTTCAAAAATCGACACAAAAAAGAATAGGGGGAAGGTGGAGTGTTCAATTTGATAGATTAGTTTTTCTTCTTCTTCTCCTCCTCCTCATTTCTTCTCCTAATTTCTTCTTTTTTTCGTTTTGAGCAAAACATGTTTTGTGAATTACTTTGCGTGATCATTTCATAAATCGAGACAAAAAAGAATAGGGGGAAGGTGGAGTGTTCAATTTGATAGATTAGTTTTTCTTCTTCTCCTCCTCCTTCTCCTAATTTCTTCTTCTTTTTTTCGTTTTGAGCACAACATGTTTTGTGAATCGGGGACAAAGCGAAGTAAGTTTGAACTTTTTTCAATCACACTTGAATAAAAACAATAAATAAAACAGATAAGAACAATGGAAATGGAGAATAAACTAGAGAATTTGATAGCAACCTTGTAGACATTTTTACCTAGTCTAACATAAGACTTATGTATGGGTATACCTACCACCATCGGAACCATAATAGACCCTACCTACTACCTACATAGAAACGTAGGTAGGTATAGGTGCCTACCTACGTATGCAGAAACATACATAGGTACCTATAACACAAAATATACTCCAAGTAAGAACAATGGAAATGGAGAATAAACTAGAGAATTTGATAGCAACCTTGTAGACATTTTTACCTAGTCTAACATAAGACTTATGTATAGGTATACCTACCACCATCGGAACCATATTAGACCCTACCTACATAGGAACGTAGGTAGGTATAGGTGCCTACCTACGTATGCAGAAACATACATAGGTATAACACAAAATATACTCCAAGTTAATGAGTCTTTTCTTTTGTTGATGCATCAATGTTAAGCAACAACCAGCCCGGCTATTGATAACAGGTGTCTAATCATTCACAAACAACCCCCCCCCGTTTATTTTTCTCTCGATGATTTTAGTCCCCCTCTCCAATAAAATCATTGATTTGGATGATTTACCATTGCCTCCTTGTTTTTTTTTTTGTTTTTTTGTTTGTTTGTTTTTTTTTTCTTCTTCTTTCGTATGTTTAAATCAATCTCTCTTCATTCATGTCTACCCTCTCCAGTAGGTTCAATATACTCGTATGCACCAAACAAATAGTGGTCAGTGAAGTGTAGAATTCACTTTAAAAGAGAGCCTCTACGGGCCCCCAAAAGGCTGATTGGACCCGAACTCTAACGAAAATATCCATCGACAAAGAGTTGAAAGAAAAAGGTATCCGTAAATATAAATATGTACCTGCCTTCATATTTGTATATGAAAGTATGTAGAATAGAATATCCATCGTGAGGACTTGTGCTTGGTCTTTAAAAGCAGAGAGAACCCTTTGAAGAACTGCCAGCTTGCAAGGCTGGTTAGGGTTAGCTGTACTCCTCCCTGTTTATAGTCCCACAGCCAGACGCTAGTCTTCTCTCTGTTTAATGTCCTCTAGCCAGACACATAGTTCTGTAAGTGTAGTTACTTGCTTGCACCAATTCGTCTTTTGTAATAACAAGCTCACTCTTTTCGAAAATATCCCAAAGCGGCGCATAAAAAAACAAGAGTTAATTAAAAATAGAGTCAAAAGGTTTATGTACATTTCGGCACTTAATTAAGAGAAAACTGCTCGGAAAAGCGTTCCTCTTAAAACAATAACGTTTAAGTTTAAAGAGCGCTTGAAACTTTCATCGCTGGTAAGAACACCTGAGATCTCGAGGAAATTACGACCACATAAAATTTGAAACCGTGCTTTTCCTTGATGCTTTTAAGGATGGGTCGTTCAAGCTGTATAGGAGGAAGTCGTTTAACCTTTGGAGGTTTTACGATGTTCAACTTTCCAGGATGTCTTTCTGGAATGGCTTCTTGGGGACTTTTTTAAAGTGAAATTAAAAAGTCGACACATAAACGTAAATTTGAATTAATTGGGGGGGATGGACTGTTTGAAATTAAAATTTATCGGGAAGTTTCTACTAAAGACGCCTTAAAAACTGAGTCCATATAGATTTATCAACCAACCTACCCTCTCGTACTTCAATATGGTCATGCCAAGAGCTGAGCGCAGCGGGACACACAAATAACCCATGGAAAACTAGTCTCACTTTTATAGTGTCACAAGAAGAAAATAGGCAGATTAGAGTAAAATATAATAGATGGAAAATAGGGTTGACAATCGTAATAGGTGACAGAAAATAGGGTTGATAATAATCATAATCGGTGATTGAAAACAGGGTCGGTAATCATAATCACGGTGACCATTCGATAAATCCGGACTCAAATAAATCCTACACCTCCACACTCCTTTGTGCGGTGAAGCCAGAACTAAACTCAATCAATTAGTGAAATTAAATAAAGTGCTCCTCCATCCCCTTCCCTGGCTATTATCGACATAAAAGGAAAGTAAAAAGGGGAACAATGACTTGGGGTGGAGGATATTAAGGAGGAGGAGAAGGAGGAGAAAAAGGAAAATAAGGAGAAGAAGAAGTAGTAGAAGTAAGAAGAAGAAGAAAGAGAAGGAAAAGGAGGAAAAAGGAGGAGGAGGACGAAAAGGAAGAAGAAGGAAGAGGAGGAGGAAAAGGAAGAAGAAGGAAAAGATAGAAGAGAAGGAGGAGGAGGAGGAGGAGGAGGAGGAGGAGGAAAAGATGGACTAAGAGGAAGAGAAGGAGGAGTAAGTAGAGTAGGAAAACACGGAAAATTCAGAAGGGGTGTAGGAAAATTGGGGTGGGCTGGTGGAAAAGAAAGGGAGGAAGGAGAAGAAGAAGAAGAAGAAGAAGAAGGAGGAGGAGGAGGAGGAGGAGGAAGAAGAAGGGGAAACAAAGAAGTTGGTGGTAGTGGGGGTGATTGAAAATATTTGGAAAACAACAAAAGCAGCACTATACCGTGAAAAGACAGAAGACTCGCTGAGGAAACTTTGTTTAAAACTCTGATGTCTCTCGTTCCCCCTCTCTATTTCTGCGCGTGGAGTAAAAAGTGAGGAATGGAACGTTCGTGGAACAAGCCACTGGACATCGGCCGTTCCGAGAACGAACTTATCTGTTTAGATTAGGAACGAACCTTGTCACTTTATAGGATCGAACCCGCGACCTATGTAGCTCTTACAAGGCAGGCGTGCTACCCACCAAGCTATAACTAGGCCTGACTGATGGCTAATTGAAACCTTTTGTGCATATTTTATTGGGAGAGAACAATAAAAAAGGGACCATTCCGCCCATTTGAAAATCCCCTCAACATTTCAATAGTAAACTGAGTTCGGAACGAGTTTTATGTTTATCTGAACGGCGAAATGCTTTTAGCGAGCTTTCGGAATATTCTTTGCATTTCAATTTTTACAGGATTTACTTTGGATAATGGGAATGGAATGACGGGCAGGAATCGAGATATCTGTGACCACATGATGTTTATGCTGAGATCAGCACAAGTGGAGAAAATGAGCCGTCTAGAATCCGATTCCTATCGCGATCGCGACACATTACAATTAAATTAATACTTGCCTGTGCCATTTAAAATAACACATTAGAATCGTCCCTACACTTGTGCCATTTAAAACATTTAAATTTCCAAACGCGGCAGGAGGCTTTTGATAAATGTGTTCCTTCTGTGCATATTATCGACCTTTTGTGCATATTTTATTGGGAGAGAACAATAAAAAAGGGACCATTCCGCCCATTTGAAAATCCCCTCAACATTTCAATAGTAAAGTGAGTTCGGAACGAGTTTCATGTTTATTTGAACGGCGAAATGCTTTTAGCGAGCTTTCGGAATATTCTCCAGTTAGCATTTCAATTTTTACAGGATTTACTTTGGATAATTGGAATGGAATGACGGGTAGGAATTGAGATATCTGTGACCACATGATATTTATGCTGAGCTCAGCACAAGTAGTGGAGAAAATTAACCGTATTATAGAATCCGGGTCCTTTCACGATCGTGGAAGACCAAGACCGTTCGGCTTAGAATGAAGGCCTTTCAGAATTTTGGCCAGGGGGCAAGAATCTAAACAAAATAAAGTCAGAGTACTTCCCTAAATACGGCCCTGCTTAGAAGTTCTTGAGCAGTTTTCGGTCCCTTTTAACAACTGAGGTCTTCTCACATAGTGTAGTCACTACCTAATACATATTTTAAGTGTTTTATACACTGTGTCACCTGGCTTATTGTGACTTGGTGACTATACTGACTAATTGAATTATGTGCTCTGGTTAATGTGTTGGGTATTCAGGGTATTCTTTCTTAGACCAAGGAGTATACATACCTATACTTTACTTAGGTACTACTTTATTGACCGAATCTAACACTTTTGTACGTATATTTTAAAAACATGGATCCAGTTATATATTTATTTACGTTCCTGTCCGACTTTAGACGTCTTATTCGAGTAAAACCAGAATTCAGGGTATTCTTTCTTAGACCAAGGAGTATACATACCTATACTTTACTTAGGTACTACTTTATTGACCGAATCTAACACTTTTGTATTTTAAAAACATGGATCCAGTTATATATTTATTTACGTTCCTGTCCCACTTTAGACGTCTTATTCGAGTAAAACTAGAATAAGCCCATTGGCATCTAGATTACCAATTGAATAAAAAAAAATTCATTAAAAAAAAAAAAAAAAAAAAAAAAAAAAAAAAATGTTCTCCAAACAAAAAACCAGGAGAGAAATATTTTGTGCAAATATTGAATTCCCAAACCTGGTGGTTGGCAATGTAGGGAAAATGAAAAAAAAGCCACCCTCTCAAACCCTACCTACCTCTTCCAGAAATTTCCATCTGTAAAAAATACATCTCCAGGTCTGATGTATTTTTCAACAGGAACAGTATTTTAAATTTTCATAGGTGTACTCTATCTACAACTGTTGTTTCAGCATTTTTTTGCCCACAAATTTTTCGTAAGTACATTTTTTTCGTGTTCACTTGGGTATTCGTACCAAATTTGAACTTTCTGGATTAGGCTGTTAACAACGTTACCAAATTATACTTACTTTCATGTACAGCTTTTACTCGTATTTCGTTCTTCTTTTTTGCTGAGACTATACTTTGGGTGTCTATTTTGACGAAATAATTACAGCCAAAAGAAAACAAAAGAGAAAAAACAAAAGCACCATGAGTCTTTTCTTTTGTTGATGCATCAATGTTAAGCAACAACCAGCCCGGCTATTGATAACAGGTGTCTAATCATTCACAAACAACCCCCCCCCGTTTATTTTTCTCTCGATGATTTTAGTCCCCCTCTCCAATAAAATCATTGATTTGGATGATTTACCATTGCCTCCTTGTTTTTTTTTTTGTTTTTTTGTTTGTTTGTTTTTTTTTTCTTCTTCTTTCGTATGTTTAAATCAATCTCTCTTCATTCATGTCTACCCTCTCCAGTAGGTTCAATATACTCGTATGCACCAAACAAATAGTGGTCAGTGAAGTGTAGAATTCACTTTAAAAGAGAGCCTCTACGGGCCCCCAAAAGGCTGATTGGACCCGAACTCTAACGAAAATATCCATCGACAAAGAGTTGAAAGAAAAAGGTATCCGTAAATATAAATATGTACCTGCCTTCATATTTGTATATGAAAGTATGTAGAATAGAATATACCCTGCTTATACTGCCAGAATGAGTCCCTTTACTCCCGCAGTCTAAACAAGGTTTTATGTATTTGGTGCAGATAATAAAATTTATGTACGAGTAAGTAAATATTAGCTACCTATGTAATATGTACTCGTAGACATCCTCGCTAAATTATGTACCTATGTACCGACATTAAATAAAAAAAAATCACCCTCTAAATATCTAAAATCCCCCCCATTAGTAAACCTAGCAGAAGCAATGACAAATGAGTGTGACAATACATGAATTATTCATTGGGCTAAGGACAGGGTCTAGGGATTATTCCGCTAATGTTCACTTGTAATAAACAAAGTGGGGGAGACCATCATTCAGTGTATCTTACCTACTTAGAAGATTAATCGGGGTTGACTTTGGTGACGGAAAAGGGTGATTGTCCTTTTTGTGTGTACGGGTGACTTTGGCGTCTCCACTAATAATGGTGGATGTGCCAAAGTTCTTGTTCTTCTGGTGGCTATCTGTTCTAATTTCCTCTTGAGATTTTGGATTTGTGGTACCTACGCTACGTACCATCTATAAGAAATTGAATATTTTACAAAAGCTATGATTTTTCATAGGTCCCCATTACGTAAGCATTTCTGGAGCACAATTTAAAAGGAACACATTACAATTATTAAATTAATACTTGCCTGTGCCATTTAAAATAACACATTAGA
Organism: Diaphorina citri; assembly: GCF_000475195.1. NCBI lineage: Eukaryota > Metazoa > Arthropoda > Insecta > Hemiptera > Psyllidae > Diaphorina > Diaphorina citri. Next base: position 119,145 of record NW_007378267.1, on the reverse strand, counting down.
ATCGTCCCTACACTTGTGCCATTTAAAACATTTAAATTTCCAAACGCGGCAGGAGGCTTTTGATAAATGTGTTCCTTCTGTGCATATTATCGACCTTTTGTGCATATTTTATTGGGAGAGAACAATAAAAAAGGGACCATTCCGCCCATTTGAAAATCCCCTCAACATTTCAATAGTAAAGTGAGTTCGGAACGAGTTTCATGTTTATTTGAACGGCGAAATGCTTTTAGCGAGCTTTCGGAATATTCTCCAGTTAGCATTTCAATTTTTACAGGATTTACTTTGGATAATTGGAATGGAATGACGGGTAGGAATTGAGATATCTGTGACCACATGATATTTATGCTGAGCTCAGCACAAGTAGTGGAGAAAATTAACCGTATTATAGAATCCGGGTCCTTTCACGATCGTGGAAGACCAAGACCGTTCGGCTTAGAATGAAGGCCTTTCAGAATTTTGGCCAGGGGGCAAGAATCTAAACAAAATAAAGTCAGAGTACTTCCCTAAATACGGCCCTGCTTAGAAGTTCTTGAGCAGTTTTCGGTCCCTTTTAACAACTGAGGTCTTCTCACATAGTGTAGTCACTACCTAATACATATTTTAAGTGTTTTATACACTGTGTAGTTTATACACTGATGATGCCCAGTGGGCGAAACATGTCTGTTTTTCTATAAATAAAAATACCCTACCAACCCAGTGAAGTTTATACACATGATGTTTATACAAGTATATACCAAGAAGTTTATACACAAACAGAAAACTACTAATGTTTTAAATTTACCTAATTGACGATCCTATAACAGATGAAACAAATACATATACCTACATTTATACACCAGATGACATCAAGAACCATATGATACAACAGATAGCAATAAAACATGTTTGTGATAGATATACCTCTAAAATATGTAAAGTCAATAGGACGGACATTAGGCCATTAATAATATTGGCAATATTTGTTTGATCATCTTTACGTCTTTTTTCCAAACTTTGTATAGAAAAAAATCGAGTTTCGGATTTACTCTTTTGCAAGTGTAAAGAGAGCTTTGTGTTAGATTTGAGAATTTGAGGTTTTTTGCTGAGGATTTGGTTATTAGGTAGTTATTAGTTTCTGCAATTTACAGGTACCTATAGTGCAGGGCTGCCCAACCGGTCGATCGCGGATTGCTTTCAAATCGATCGCAAAGCACACCCAGCAGTGTTTAAACCTGTGAATGAGGTCCGTATGCAGAATTTTGGCGAGAGGGGTGGGAGGGGGGGAGGCACAGAATCTAAACAAACCAAAGCCAGAGTACTCATCTAAATATGGCCTTAGAACTTAGAATAGCAAAGTTCGTTAGGAGTTTTCACTACCTAATATTTCAATTTACTTAATTGATGATCATCCTACAGCTGAAACAAATATACATACCTACACCAGATGACATCAAGAACCATATGATACAACAGATAGCAATAAAACATGTGATAGATATACCTCTAAAATATGTAAAGTCAAGTGAATAGGACGGACATTAGGCCATTAATAATATTGGCTATATTTGTTTGATCATCTTTACGTCTTTTTTCCAAACTTTGTATCGAAAAAAATCGAGTTTCGGATTTACTCTTTTGCAAGTGTATAGAGAGCTTTGTGTTAGATTTGAGAATTTGAGGTTTTTTGCTGAGGATTTGGTTATTAGTTATTAGTTTCTGCAATTTACAGATACCTATAGTGCAGGGCTGCCCAACCGGTCAATCGCGGATTGCTTTCAAATCGATCGCAAAGCACACCTAGCAGTGTTTGAACCTAGCAATATCATCTTACACACCCGATTACTCTAAACCTCTAAACTTAAAACATTGAAATTCGGGTCTTTTCTAACAATCATCATCATCTCCTAAAGGCATTGCCTTGTCGAGACAGCCATTGTTCTCTGTCCATTGCCACCAACTTCATCTGGGAGTATGTTTCAGCATTCATCAGGTCTTTCACATCCTGGAAATATGAAAGAACAATATTTCTAACGATATTTCTACTTTATATGCGAAATCCGGTGAGAAGGACAATATTGCACTCAAGTTTCACTATTTCAGAGTAAGAAAAGTGCACACTTCTAGTGTCCCTCATATTTTCCAGGATTATGATATTCCTTTTGTTACAAAACTACACTTATATGCTACAAATATTTCCCTCAATTATTATATTTTATTGCACTTTGCACTATCACCATTAGTTTTATGAGGGATATCGTTTTGTAGCTTCGCTGATAAATGTTTCAAATGCATGATGTCCATATGACGACTCTAGCTTCTTTATTTACATGGGGTTTCAGTTTTATTGCTTTAGGAATATTTTGTTTTCTTCTTTATTTGTATTAATATCAATTTCGTTTTGTTTGCTTCAAACCAAACATTATGGAATGGATAAGCTCGTTTGGAATAGATTAATAAATTTAATGTGGCCAAAACAATCTAAGGAGGCCAATGGCCAATGAAAATTTGGTGTTGAAAACTGGGTTAAGAAGTTGCAAACTCCGCATCAAAGTCAAGCAAATAAAAAATAGATACCTACGTGCTTCAAATCCATAGGTGCTCTATTGTAAAATTGAAAGAACGAATAAGACGAATAACAAAGTTTTTAACTACGGAAATTTTTTAATAATTAATTACCTACCATTGGACGTACAATATACATTACCTACATACATACCCATTGTTATACCTACAGATCTGGTTTCAATTGGAGAACGAATTTCCAGATACACAGTTCAAGCTTCAAGATAAAGATAGCTCAAAAGATATCTCCTCCAATCAATCCCAACATCCTTAAATCCGATCCCACTGTGATCAAAATCCCAAGTTCAAAGGAATCTGGAAGCCCTTCTTCAGGATACAAAGACGCTATGAAGTTCCCATCAAATGATCACCCCCACCCTCATTTAATCTGTTTAATGGGAAACTAAATATACTATAACAAGTATGAAAATGAATATTAAAAAAATACCCCGCCCCAGCCACCCTCTTTTTGTCATCTCTAAAATCTATACCTCTATACCCTCCAGGACACGCGACTTCGGGAAAACCTACAAGGAAAATTGCTTACAAAGGCACATGAGATAGACTTATATGCTTTCGAATTTTGACATGTTTGAAGCCATCCCATCCCCCCATAGACATGCGTACCAACACTCCTTATGCTTCGAAATTTTTTCTCAGAGATTTTTTTTGACAGGGTGGTTTGAGTGGGAGTGAAAAGTTTTTTTTTTTTTTTCGTAAATATTTGACACGTTTGAGACTCGGAAAGTTTGCTGAAGAGATTATTTTGTAAGACGTGTGGTCTGATATTTGACATCTCCACTATCATTTAAGTAGGTATCTCTGTTATTCTGACATCTCCACTAATATTTAGGTAGGTATCTCTGTTATTCTGACATCTCCACTAATATTTAAGTAGGTATATCTCTGTTATTCTGACATCTCCACCAATAGAGGTGTAGAAAATCAAGTTCAGGACCAAAATACCTCACAGAGTACTACAAATTACCTTAGAAATTCAAATTTAATACACACTATAATAAATTAATTCTCTGAATCCCATTTGAAGATGTTAAATAATTTGTTGATTTCTTTTTAATGGGACTAAAAGAACTAATGAGCAAGGGCCTCCTTTAAAACACAAACATATTCATGGGCAATTACAACTTTGATCTAATTATCACTAAAATTCTCCACTCTTCCAGTCCGGGTAATTTCAGTCTTCATAACTACTTTGCTTGCTCGAACATCCCAAATGATCACACTGCATAGACAAATCAATCATATTACAGTAAATATCCAACAGGCACACAGACTGCAAATATTCCACATATCTGGCAATGAACTGCAAATCTGTCGAACTGATTGGATCCAAAGGCTCAGCACAAGTAGGACATACCTGGAAGGAGAATTATTGTGAATTTCATTCATATTCAGTCCTCTTGTCCTCTGTCTGTCTATCTGTCAGTCATCTTGAAAAAGCCTACGAAAGCGTGGAAAATCCCCAAGAACCTTAGTCATGTAAAATTTTTCTCTTCTTCCTCACCATTTCCCGTGTTTAGACGGGGTCAACGTTTTCGTCAGCCCTCAATCAGCGCCTGGTTAGGGTGATTGCTTTGGGCTGACATTTGGTTTTGGCTACAATTTCTACTAGTGGATGCCCTTCGTACTTAACCTTTGCTATTTCTTAGAAAGGGAAATTCAGGCTATTATACCCCCTGTTTAAAGTCCCTCAGCCAGACTAAGCTGGTCTACTCCCTGCTTAACGTACCCCAGCCAGACACTTAACGTCCCCCAGAGGCGAAAGTCATATAAAATAAGGTAAGCAATTATTTAGGACATACCTGATTACACCCAGGTACGTAATGGTTGGCACACATAACATGGTAGTTCGTCGCACAGAACGCCACAGGTTTGATTTTCCGGCAGCCCGGTACGCGGCATTTCATTTTACGGATAAGGTTTATGTGGTCCAAACTTTCCAATGATTCTGGATACGCTGAGGGGGCCGACATGGTTTGAAATCTCACAGTTTTCAAGGAATTTTGATATAGGGTCGAAAATATCGAGATATGTACTTTTGAATTTTAACAACAACAGCAAAATAATTTCAAAGCTGCTTAATTAAAAAAAAAAAAAAAAAATCCTATGTTTTCTACCGAAAAAAAAAAATAAAAAAAATAAATGAAAATAAATAAATAGGCCTTAATAATAAGGATAAAAGAACTAGCAATCTGAAAATAGATAGTCAGCCTAGTTAGCTTAGTTGGTAGTGCGTCTGCCTTGTAAGCGCTAGGCCGCAGGTTCGATTCCCGCTCGGGGCGGATTTTATCCTGATGGGATAATGTTTGTTCTCGGAACAGCTGGCTTTCTCCTATCCTGTCTTCCTTCTCTCTTCGATTTCGGGACGATAAGACCTTAGCAGTTACAGTTCCCTCTGTCAAACCTTTTATAAAAAAAAGGTAAAATAATTATTACCTACTTATACATAATTATATAAAAACTATTAAATTAAAAAAAAAAGAAATATTATATTTTACGGGCCATTTGAACGACATAAATATTACGTGTTACGTGTGCCACCCAGTATAAATATGAAGTTTCATAATCAATCACTCCTGAAGATCCCAGCTGATAAAAAACAACAATCAACAAAGCCACGCTCTTATCAAGAGAGGAAAATATTCACTAAACTGTTATTCTTTCTGGATCACAGGGATGTTTTTACTTCAGATTCGTGTTAAGCCCTTTCATTGTCTTGTTAAATTATTTTGTCCTTATAGAACCAGGGAAAAAGCAGAGCTAAACAATTCGTATAAGCTTAACACATCTTTTAGGGCTGTTTACCCCTACACCTAAGGCCAGCCAATCACTATCAGGTATAGGTACCTGACACCTGACGAGTGACTGTCCTAAGCTTCAATCTAAAAACTAAACTATAGACTGTTCGAAATTTTTTTTGTGACTTTGTCAGCTGAAGAACTCGGAAATAATACAAACATAGTAAGTAGCTAACAAAGTTCATTACATCGCTCTTGTTGATTCGGAGTTTTGGCATCTCCACTATCGTTGGTCCTTTGGTGGATGTGCCTCACACAATATACAACTCGTTGTTCGTGTAGAAAATGTGTCTTACGTAAATGTAATGTAATGTAAATGCAGTTTATTGCTGTTATTATGTCACAACTTTGGTGCTCACTGCTGCATTGTAGGATTTTTCCCAATATCTCAATATTCCTAAAATCCAATGTTTACTTTCCATGTTGGCACCGGTCGCTATGCGCATTTATATGTCATAGCTACTCATTTTCCTCACGAGGCTGAGTGGGCCCCGCAACTGCCAGTCACGGAATCAATCATTTGCATGGCGTTTCGCCGTTTTCAAGTTTCCAAGCAGATCGAACCACAAGACCAACAAGGCAGCAAAAGGGCCGTTCTCGCGTCGTCACAAACTATATAAAACACTCCCCCCCCGCTCTCAATTGTAACAAGATGTACCGTCGCTCAGTTGGTCACGTGACCCCCCCCTCAGAGGGTGGGGGGCGGGCAAATTCAATCATCACCCCCACCCTTCGCATCGCATATTAGGTTACCAGCGCGGACGGTAGACCCCATGCGGTGATGTTTTGATAACATCGCTGCCAGCGGCTGTGTGCCCCGCGCCCGGTGGGGGTTGCGGTTGTTTTTGGACGCCCCCACGTACGGCCGAAACATTCACTTCCCACTCCGGATGTGTATCTTTGTAATAATTTCCTTCCCACCACTCTCGGGAACCCTTGACATTTGGAAAATCATTATGGATTTCATCAGTTTATTGTTGCATTGTTCACTTATAAGGTTGTTGCAATATTGTTGTATAAGTTGTATTTCATGAGATTATTGTTATTTTACATTGTTCACTTATGTTATTGTAATATTTGATATGGATTTGTTTTCAATGATAACTCTGGTTCGTGTGCTTTTTTGTTATTTTAACAATCATTACCTACGGACTCTCATCAGGTTACTGAAGTATTGTTATTTGTTACCAACTTTATCATATGTTATCATTTATCAATGATAATTTGATAACTCTTGTTCATGTTGTTATAAAGTTTACAGTGTTTATCTGTTTGGTTCAGTCGTAAAACCAGGGGGGAGTGAAATTTTAATGAAGTCGTCAAAGTGTTAATCCTCGCAGTGAATGAAGTGTCACGGGTCTCCTACATGGCATAGACTGTCATAAGAATTAAGTCATTCCCTCAGTCCCTGACATTGTGGGAGCCTGGGATTACGTGAAGACCATTTCGTTGCCGATTGAAAACCCTTTGTTTTCAACGATTATTGAGAGCGCCTGTTTGAAATGACCTTTTGATACTAATTTATTGACTGAACAAAGTAAGATGTAACTTTTAACTAGGCGATTTTGCATTTTATCACGTCGAAATACTTACCTATGAAGCTGGCTTTGTCCTGGTACGTGGTACACACGCTTCGATTTGTCTTACGATTAGATCGAATGAAGAATCGCAATCTCTACAGTTTAGAGTTTTCACACATTTTTCCCTCCACACGCAAAGAATCATAGCGTATGTGCCACGGTATTAAGGAGCGCGGTAGCGCTCCGCCCTGCCAAGTCAAGAAAGTTTGACCGCGCTACCAGAGAGATATTATACGCGACAGGGAAAGTAGCCGTTTTCAGGTAGTTGTAGAAGGACAACTACAAATGACGGAAGAAAACGGATTGCGTGTGTGTGTTGGGGCACGGAAGTAGACCAGTCTGTTTGGTCTTCTACGCTTTGATTGATTTTGTGGATCTCCGTGGGAGAATAATTGGGATCTCTTCAAGTACGATGGGATTTATTGGAAATGATGTCCATTTTATCCTGAACGGATGTTCGTTCTCGGAACGGCGGACTTTCTCCTATCCTGTCCTTCTTTTCGCTTTCGGGACGATAAGACCTTGGGAGGTATAGTTCCCTCTATCAATGATGTCCATTTTATCCTGAACGGATGTTCGTTCTCGGAACGGCGGACTTTCTCCTATCCTGTCCTTCTTTTCGCTTTCGGGACGACAAGACCTTGGGAGGTATAGTTCCCTCTATGAAACCTCTTAAAAAAAGCACTTTCAAATATGTATTCCAATCTTTTAAGGAGCCGCCTGCGCCTCGTTGAATATTTTCAGCTTTATTCCAATATTTTAAGGAGCTGCCTGTGCCTCATCGTTGAATATTTTCAGCTTCCTTCTCTCCTTTTTCTTTCCCCTAAAATCCTCATTTTTTTCTCCGCTGAAATTCCAAAATGGAAGGTCAATATCGTTATCCCTGTCAGTATATTTTACATACTTACTCCACAAAAAATACTCAAGTAATATTACAAAGTACAATAAAAGGGAGGCTCTTTGTGTTTAAAATGCCTTCACTGAACAATGCGTAATGGAAAGCCAAAATGCCTAACATACTCCCTTTAACTTCCTGTGAAAAGAGAGAGAACATTTTTTCGGTGTTTGTTATATTTGCAGGGCATCTTTTTATTAGGTTGCTCATAGCCATCTCATTTTGAGACGATATAGGGCTTCTAGTGAATAGACCAGTTGTGCTTACTTAGGTGAGGTTTCAAAACTAAAGAGCAGACAAAATGAGTAACTATATAGGGAATTTTCCTTTTCCTCCTGCGCCTTTTGGATCCCTAGCATAAAATCACATCAACTGGAAGTACCTATTTGCAGAACTTTGCGAGTCAAAGGGCTGCTACTGAAATGCCGTTTTTCGGAATTTTTTCTCGGGTAAATAAATATGAATTCTGAGAATTCACCATCTTATTCTTTTTCTTCTTCTTCTCCTTCCTTTTCTATTTTCTCCTTCTTCATCTTCTCCTTTTCCTCTTTTTCTTTTCTTCCTCTTTCCTCCTACTTATTCTTCTCCTCCTCCTCCTCTTTCTTCTTCCCCTCCTCCTCCTTCTTACCCCAATACACCACCTATCTTTCTTATACACCACCTAGCATTAAAACCCCCGTTACTTCTCAAGTTGTCTTCTTTTCACGCCATAGTTTCCATATCTTGCATACCATACCCGTATTTTCCACCATTATTCACCCTCAAAGTTGAATTCTTTGGGGGGGAACAAAGCATATTCGGAGCTGTTTTTCTTTATTTCACCTCCTCCTCCTCCTCCTCCCTATCTTACCAGTTCTCAGTGGCGAAGCCTAGTTGGAATTGTTGGGAATGGATGTATTGGATGAGTCTTGAATTCTTGATTCTTGAATGTCTTGATACCTATTACCTTGAATGTCTTGATACCTCGTACCTACGTATGTCTCAATATGTCTCGTACTACGCTCTTTCTAACCAATCAGTTTTTCTTGCGTATACTGGTCTTCGTGACTTACACTGGCTCTTAAATTGCCAAGTTCATATTGCCCTATTTTCACTGGGAATTTAACCAGCCCTTTCGCTGTCCTCAGACTGAGTGCACCCCGAAATAGCCAGAGTGTTCTCCCAGACGGATAACCGTCCAAATTTTCAAAGGGCTTTGGATTGTTTTTGAGGAATTCCAATTTTCTCAATTTTCCTGTCCCTTTTGTTCGCCACTGCTCTGCTTTTCCTCTCTCTCCTCTTGTTTATCTCTCTTTTCCTCTCCCATTCTTCCTCCATTTTCTCTCTCCTCCAAGAATTTATATTTCCACATCCTCTTTCCTCCGTCTATTTTTTCCTTCTTCTTCTTCCTCCTCCTCCATCTCCAATAATTCTCTCTCCATCTCTATTTCCCGTATCCCTCCACCTTTTTATCCCTCCATCTTCACCTCTCCGTCTGTTTCTTATTTTTTCCCCTAAAATCCTCATTTTTTTCTCCGCTGAAATTCCAAAATGGAAGGTCAATATCGTTATCCCTGTCAGTATATTTTACATACTTAATCTAGAAAAATGCTCATGTAATATTACAAAGTACAATAAAAGTAAAAAGGGAGCCTCTTTGTGTTTAAAATGCCTTCAGTGAACAATGCGTAATGGAAAGCCAAAATGCCTACATACTCCCTTTAACTTCCTGTGAAAAGAGAGAGAACATTTTTTTTCGGTGTTTGTTATGTTTGCAGGGCATCTTTTTATTAGGTTGCTCATAACCATCTCATTTTGAGACGATATAGGGCTTCCAGTGAATAGACCAGTTGTGCTTACTTAGGTGAGGTTTCAAAACTAAAGAGCAGACAAAATGAGTAACCAGGGAATTTTCCTTTTCCTCCTGCGCCTTCTGGATCCCTAGCATAAAATCATCAACTGGAAGTACCTAGGTATTTGCAGAACTTTGCGAGTCAAAGGGCTGCTACTGAAATGCCGTTTTTCGGAATTTTTTCTCGGGTAAATAAATATGAATTCTGAGAATTCACCATCTCATTCTTTTTCTTCTTCTTCCTTCTTCTTATCCTTTTTTTCTATTTTCTCCTTCTTCATCTTCTCCTTCTCCTCTTTTTCTTTTCTTCCTCTTTCCTCCTTCTTATTCTTCTCCTCCTCCTCTTTCTTCTTCCCCTCCTCCTCCTTCTTACCCCACTACACCACCTATCTTTCTTATACACCACCTAGCATTAAAACCCCCGTTACTTCTCAAGTTGTCTTCTTTTCACGCCATAGTTTCCATATCTTGCATACCCGTATTTTCCACCATTATTCACCCTCAAAGTTAAATTCTTTGGGGGGGGGGAACAAAACATGTTCGGAGCTGTATTTCTTTATTTCACCTCCTCCTCCTCCCTATCTTACCCAGTTCTCAGTGGCGAAGCCTAGTTGGAATTGTTGGGAATGGATGTATTGGATGGGTCTTGAATTCTTGAATGTCTTGATACCTATTACCTTGAATGTCTTGATACCTCGTACCTCCGTATGTCTCAATATGTCTCGTACTATACACTCTATCTAACCAAGGGGTTTTTCTTGCGTATACTGGTCTTCATGACTTACACTGGCTCTGAAATTTCCAAGTTCATATTGCCCTTTTTTCACTGGGATTTTAACCAGCCCTTTCGATGTCCTCAGACTGAGTGCACCCCGAAACAGCCAGAGTGTTCTCCCAGACGGATAACCGTCCAAATTTTCAAAGGCCTTTGGATTCTTTTTGAGGAATTCCAATTTTCTCAATTTTCCTGTCCCTTTTGTTCGCCACTGCTCTGTTTTTCCTCTCTCCTCTTGTTTACCTCTCTTTTCCTCTCCCATTCTTCCTCCATTTTCTCTCTCCTCCAAGAATTTATACTTCCACATCCTCTTTCCTCCGTCTATTTTTTCCTTCTTCTTCTTCCTCCTCCATCTCCTCTCTTCTGCAATAATTCTCTCTCCATCTCTATTTCCCGTATCCCTCCATCTTCACCTCTCCGTCTGTTTCTTATTTTCATGTCTTCTCGTTGTTTCGTGAGAAAATAAAACCTGAGGGAAACCCCATGTTTTATTTTTCCCTCAACCTCCCAATAATACCTCCAGTACCTACCTCTATATCTTGGCGTAAAAATCCTTTCTTATTGCACACCTAGACCATAAAAGGAATATCCCTACCAAATTTCAGCTTTCTAGGTGTTGTGGTTCTCGAGATAGATCGATCAGTGTGTGAAATGTGAATGAGTGAATGGATCTTGTTCTTATAATATAAGATCAACCTCCCAATAATACCTCCAGTACCTACCTCTATATCATCTTGGCGTAAGAAGTTATGTTCCGTTGTGGATTTAGAAGTTCTGTTCTGTTTTGTATAGGTAGGTACCTCACATTTATCTCATATTTTTCTATATCCACTGAATTTAGATAGGTATACACTATACAATATTGAGCTTCAGTTTTCTCCTTTACTGTGGGCCAGGCTCCGAAAATTTTTTAGTATAGGTAGAGGTACCTCATATTTATCTCATATTTTTCTATATCCACTGAATTTAGATAGGTTATACACTATACAATTGAGCTTGAGTTTTCTCCTTTACTGTGGACCAGACTCCGAGAAATTCCCCACACATTATACCTACCTAGCTATGGCTAATGGTTACCTATGTACCTATTTACTATCTATCTAAAGGCCCGTTCCTTTAGTATAGGTAGAGGTACCTCATATTTATCTCATATTTTTCTATATCCACTGAATTTAGATAGGTTATACACTATACAATTGAGCTTCAGTTTTCTCCTTTACTGTGGGCCAGACTCCGAGAAATTCCCCACACATTATACCTACCTACCTATTCTATGGCTAATAGTTACCTATATGCATTTACTATCTATCTAAAGGCTGGTTTCCACTTGTCGTTCGGAAAAAAGTCGTGTCGTGTGTAGTGGGAACACTCTCATTTCAATTACATTGCTTAGAGGACATTCGGGAAAAAATCGGATGAAACTCACAAGTGGAAATGGGAACTTACAAGTGAAATCGGGCCTCTTCGCCATCGCACTCATAACTTTACTCATAAAACATTAGTGTACAAAGATTCAAAGATACCTTTGTAAACTTAAGCTTAGCTTTTGAGCGTTTCCACGAAGTTGGTGAAAAAACACACGGTAAAACACATCAAAGTGGTTTTAGCTCTTCCTTAACAACAAGCATGATATGCGACTTTTCTTTTCATTAGCCTAATGGACGATTATAACTCCCCCCCGTGTCCCTACCAAGAGGTCTTTACCCTATTTTCATCCTACCCCATCCATGTCCTAATAACACACCCTTCACCCTACTTTATTCCCCCTAATAGGTGATGGTTTTTTCTGGGTTCTTTGACTTTACATTTTACCGGCAGGAATATCGACCTACCTGTGAATGAGGTTTTAATATTATTATTATTTCTTTTTTTCCTTTTATTTATTTATTGTTTCTTAACCGTCAAATAATGGTCACGTGTGTCTCATATATCATTTGAGCTCTTTTAAAAGCTTTATCATTAATGTGCTGATCTGCCGATGCACAATGGATCGGGGTTGGCAACACTTTAGTATGCCACCCAAGTCCAAGCTTGGGAGCTCCGTGTTTGCTTGTTTGTGTGTTACTGGAAGAGCTCTTTCGCCTAACCACTGATTTTTCTTCACTGTGAGCCTTTAAGATCGCATACTACATTGCTTAGAGGACATTCGGGAAAAAATCGGATGAAACTCACAAGTGGAAATGGGAACTTACAAGTGAAATCGGGCCTCTTCGCCACCGCACTCATAACTTTACTCATAAAACATTAGTGTACAAAGATTCAAAGATACCTTTGTGAACTTAAGCTTAGCTTTTGAGCGTTTCCACGAACTTGGTGAAAAAACACACGGTAAAACACATCAAAGTGGTTTTAGCTCTTCCTTAACAACAAGCATGATATGCGACTTTTCTTTTCATTAGCCTAATGGACGATTATAACTCCCCCCCGTGTCCCTACCAAGAGGTCTTTACCCTATTTTCATCCTACCCCCATCCATGTCCTAATAACACACCCTTCACCCTACTATATTCCCCCTAATAGGTGATGGTTTTTTTCTGAGTTCTTTGACTTTACATTTTACCTGCAGGAATATCGACCTACCTGTGAATGAGGTTTTAATATTAAAATTATTTCTTTTTTTTTTCCTTTTATTTATTTATTGTTTTTTACCCATCAAATAATGGTCACGTGTGTCTCATATATCATTTGAGCTCTTTTAAAAAGCTTTATCATTAATGTGCTGATCTGCCGATGCACAATGGATCGGGGTTGGGAACAGTTTAGCATGCCACCCAAGTCCAAGTTTGGGAGCTCCGTGTTTGCTTGTTTGTGTGTTACTGGAAGATCTCTTTGACCTAACCACTGATTTTTCTTCACTGTGAGCCTTTAAGATCGCATAAAAATTCCAGCACCTTTATTTTCATTCCTTACAGATGGAACACCATTGGGCTTTCAAGTCTGTGTTATAGCATGCCCATTCTGTATTAGGTAATGACTGTCCCACACAAGATGGTCGAGAAGAGACATAATACTCCCAATTTAGGTGTTGGGTAGTTGGGTCTACAACTAGAAAACAAAGGGATCTAAAATTAATTATTTGGGACTCAAGCTGATAGGGAAGAGGGACCAGTTATGGGAAGGGTTTAATGGGGGAAGAAAATCTGCAAAGGTCCCACTTTATTGATTTCATGTCATGCATGAACGCAAGAAACAACTGGCGATAATGTTTTTGGGAACATGTTAACAACAGAAATGTCATGTCTATTGTTCAACAAATCAAGCCTTTTTATATTTATGATTTTTCATTTAAATGTCTTCATTTTTACTTCTGTTATCCTGTCTGTTGATTTTTACTGGAAAAATAAAGCTCATTTCCACCACCATACTTTTCCTAATCCTAGGATCAATCAGAATTCATAAATTTCTAGCCGTCCAAAAGATGAAAGGTACCTTAGAGGACTTCTGAAATATACAAGATACTATTACGTTCAAAAGGTCATTCCAAACATGCGCTCTCAGTGTCCAATCGTTCCGATTCAAAATTAGACATATCGACTCATCGATTGCGATATTGCCTTCGATATTTTGAGAACAATTCGATCTGGCGAAGCGTCGACTTACGACATGAACTGACAGAAAATTTGAACATCAAAAGAGTCACCTAAACTTCAACCCCCCACACTTCACTTTTCTAATTAGCCTAATAGCTAACAAAAGTAGACGATAATCCGCGCGGCTCAAGGCTCTCACCTCGCGCTCCCTTTCAGCAACCTTTGAGTCAGCTTTCAGTCGTAAAACCAGGGGGGAGTGAAATTTTAATGAAGTCGTCAAAGTGTTAATCCTCGCAGTGAATGAAGTGTCACGGGTCTCCTACATGGCATAGACTGTCATAAGAATTAAGTCATTCCCTCAGTCCCTGACATTGTGGGAGCCTGGGATTACGTGAAGACCATTTCGTTGCCGATTGAAAACCCTTTGTTTTCCAACGATTATTGAGAGCGCCTGTTTGAAATGACCTTTTGATACTAATTTATTGACTGAACAAAGTAAGATGTAACTTTTAACTAGGCGATTTTGCATTTTATCACGTCGAAATACTTACCTATGAAGCTGGCTTTGTCCTGGTACGTGGTACACACGCTTCGATTTGTCTTACGATTAGATCGAATGAAGAATCGCAATCTCTACAGTTTAGAGTTTTCACACATTTTTCCCTCCACACGCAAAGAATCATAGCGTATGTGCCACGGTATTAAGGAGCGGGGTAGCGCTCCGCCCCGCCAAGTCAAGAAAGTTTGACCGCGCTACCAGAGAGATATTATACGCGACAGGGAAAGTAGCCGTTTTCAGGTAGTTGTAGAAGGACAACTACAAATGACGGAAGAAAACGGATTGCGTGTGTGTGTTGGGGCACGGAAGTAGACCAGGTTGAAAAAAAAAATCATCAAAATCGGTTAAGTTTAGCCGGAGATATTTGACTTTGAAAAACGTCAAATTTTTCATCATTTTCTGCTGCTGCTGCTGCTTCCGCTTCCGCTTCCGCTTCTTCTTTGACGTTGACCGCTCTACAGCCTAAACTACTGGACCGATTTTGATGGTTGATGGCTCATTTTTTTTCTCGTGAGTGGTAGGTGTGCCTTTTCATATTTTCAAGGCCCCCAAAGGGCCCCTTCAGCCTTAAATTTGATAAAAGAGTGATTTTTAGGGGAAAAATTCTAAATTATCGCTCGCTTCCGCTTCTTCTTTGACGTTTACCGCTCTACAGCCTAAACCACTGGACCGATTTTGTTGGTTGATGGCTCATTTTTTTTCTCGTGAGTGGTAGGTGTGCCTTTTCATATTTTCAAGGCCCCCAAAGGGCCCCTTCAGCCTTAAATTTGATAAAAGAGTGATTTTTAGGGGAAAAATTCTAAATTATCGCTCGAGTTGATTAATAAGGAAGTTTTGTGCTTCGTAGAGACAGAAGTCGGCGTGTCCGAGTGGTAAGAAGTGTGATCTCTGACTAACTGATGAGCGGGTGGGGTGGGGGTTCGAATCCCACTGTTGTCTTTTTTTTGTACATAATTTTATCTTTTGAAAATATTTTATGGATAGCCATAGTTACTTTTTTCATAATTCTATAGTTGAAAAAATAAAAATAATAATAATAAAATAAAAATATGAAAAACGATTTTGATAAATGACAGGTGACGTGAAGGCGAAATCCTTCCTCTACCAAAGGATTGGTTTGGCCGTCCAGCGCGGGAATGGGGTAAGGCAAGTTTGTTTGTTTGTTCAAGTTCATAATTTTGTTTTTTAACTGATAAGGTGATAGTTTTAAAAGTTGGTTAGGCCTTAGGACCAGTACTACGTGTCTAGGGATTGCAGTTCCTCACGCTTTTGAATCCCGCGGGATCTCACGCGGGATTTGGCTAATCCCGCGTGGGATTTTGAGGGATTTGCAATTATTACCCGCGGAATGCCGCAGTTCTAACACAGAAAGGCTAACATATGTACTCCATTATGGGGAACACCCTACCCAACCCATAATGTCACCAGTTTAGCAAACGGTATAAGAGGAAATGAAATATCTACGAGTACTCTTTCAAGTCTGGAAATTTTAAGATATAAAATGCCTAATAAGTACAATGACGAAACATTAAAATTGAACAGATATCATTTCTAATTTCATTGGACATTTGAGGACAGCGACAAAGGGCCCATTTGGCCTTTCATTTGATTAAAGACTGATTTTCTTCTTATAAGGGGGGTGTTTACCTGATGGGGTGATAATACATAATATCAAAAGTTGGTTAGGACAAAATTGCTCAAAAGCAATTAAAAAAGTTTATTCGACTCAAATTCTGGATTCTTAAAAATTGATAAAATTGCTTTGTCACTTTTCTTATTCTATATGAAAAATTGTTCTCAACCGGAAAAACAACGCGACCCTGTAGAACAAAATATTATTTCGAGAAATGATGAAATAGCCAGTTCACTATATTTCAGCAAAATAGGAGACTATCCAAAGGCTTTCAAATTTTCAAATCGAATCGATCATTTGTCTTCTAGCTTCTAAAGTGTATAAGCTTGAATTTTGAATTCCTTTGATATTTTTTTCTCAGTGTTTGAAAAAGTTTCTTCAGTATTGCTAATATTGACTTGAGCTTCAGATTGTTTTCGGTAAGTTGATTTTATTTATTTAAATTGAAACGAAACAGAAGAGGAGTTAAAGAAGGAGATGCAAAGATACCTATTTGGCGGGGGAACACAATGAAGAATCGCAATCTCTACAGTTTAGAGTTTTCACACATTTTTCCCTCCACACGCAAAGAATCATAGCGTATGTGCCACGGTATACCTAACTATCTCTGCGTAGATACACATTTATAGCTACTCAAGGATTGTTTGGCAACTCTTCTCCATGCTTCTCTGTCTTGGGTTAATCTCTTCAGCTCACTGTAGGAATCTGTGCCAGCAAACTCCATGATCTGCTCCATGAAGCTCATGCGGGGTCTTCCTCTTCCTTCTCTTCTTCCTTCAATGATGTTGACTACGAAGGTATTATGCCTGTATATATGCCCATAGGTAATAATAAAGTCCAATTTCCGTCTCTTCTGATTTCAGCCAGCATCCCAAAGTGCGGCGGCTGTGGTGATCTCATTCTGGACCGGTTTATTCTCAAGGTCCTGGAGAGGACGTGGCATGCACGGTGCCTCAAGTGTCATGAGTGTGGCGCGCCGCTGGCCGAGAAGTGTTTCGCGCGCAACGGACTACTCTTCTGCAAGGAGGACTTCTTCAAGTGAGTTGAGAGTAAAATTTGTTTATGGAGTGATTTAGTGAATCTTGAGCTGTGTCCACACAGAGTCGACCTCGTCGATCGACGAGGTGAATCTGCGTTGTCGAGGGATCGATCGACGGCATCGTCTATGTTTGGACACACCTTTAGAAATCTCACTGAAAAGGGTCACACATTTGCTTGGATTGGAAATTGCACTACCGATTTGGCAAATTACAGAAAGGCACGAAATGGTTGATATCTCGGTGGCTCTTTTTAAGGATGTTTGATAAAGGGAATTGAATCTGCGAAGGTCTTATTGTTCTGAAAGCCAAGAGAGAAGTAAGACAGGATAGGACAAAGCCAGCCGTTCCGAGAACGAACCTTATCTGTTTAGGATAAAATTCGCCCCGGGCAGGAATCGAACCGACCTAGCGCTTACAAGGTAAACGCTCTATTATCCAAGCTAACTATAGGCTAGCTCAAAAACGTTTGCTTATCCTAAACCTATAGACAAAGTTTCCGTTTTCTGCCCAGGAGATTCGGGACCAAGTGCGCAGGATGCGAGATGGGTATTCCGCCGACCCAAGTCGTGCGGCGCGCGCAGGACCTGGTTTATCATCTCAACTGTTTCGCGTGCGTAATGTGCGCGCGTCAGTTGAATACCGGGGACGAGTTTTATCTGATGGAGGACAGGAAACTGGTGTGCAAACCAGACTACGAGGCGGCCAAAGCTAAAGGTGAGTGATAATGGTGATTTTGTGTCACTTTAGACTTTAGCAGTGGATTTCACCAATATTTTTTTCAGCCCCTAGAAGGCCTGTTAAGTTAACAGCCTGTAAAGTTCCATTTCATTTATACTTATAGGCTTAACAGGCCTGGTAGGAGATAAAAAGAAGGATGGTGAAACCCATCCTAGATCTTAAAAAAAGGGATGATTTCCACGGGATTTACGTACTATGGTCCCCTGAAACACGTCTACTATTGAAATTGCAAAATTTTCTTTTTTATTCCAATAAAATCCTTGGATCTCACACCTACTATAAAACTGCGACTCACAGCTAGACCTGGCCTAAATGGTTTATGGTTTAAGAGTGTAAATTCAACAGTAAATGTTATGATTATGACCCATTTTAACTTTCTATTACGGAACCTACTCAAGATAATAAGAAAGAACTGCAATCGGTCCTTTTTTCAGACGGGAATTGTTTGGACGGTGACCAGCCGAACAAGCGACCCCGTACCACCATCACCGCCAAACAGCTGGAAACCCTGAAGATGGCGTACAACACAAGTCCGAAACCTGCCCGACATGTGAGGGAACAACTCAGTCAAGATACAGGCTTGGACATGAGGGTTGTGCAAGTTTGGTTCCAAAATAGGTAAGTTGACGCTCGCCTGGTAGGAGGGCGCAATAGAAATTAGAAACACACTACCCTCACAACACGTGAGCTCATGGATAGTCAGAATTTTCAAAAAGATATAATTCAAAGTCTCCCATGATAATATTAATCGTATACATAGTAGGTGATTTCGTTCACGATAGGTACACTGCTCTCAAGGTTTTTATTGGACTTTTTCGTTGGCCTTGGGTGGTGGAAAAAGATATTCTGTTTCGTTTTACTTTTTGTAGAGACTTTCTCAGAGTTTTGTAAGTTTTTCTCCTATTCAACATTTTTCTATTGGTGCCTTTCTTTGTTTGTCTAGTTTACAATGAGCATTAAGCACCTAAATGTACCGTATTTATGTACCTATGTACAGTCCACTTCAACTGGGAAGTCCGATGACCTTTGGGTGCGCACTCGTCAAAAAATAACTCGTTGAACTGGGAAGTCCGATGACCTTTGGGTGCGCACTCGTCAAAAAATAGCTCGTTGATTAACAAGTAAGCATGTGAATAGTTGATCCCATGGGATTTTTCACGCCGAATCGAATGGTGAAACTTTTAGAACTGTCCGACTTACAGTTGAGAAGTTGCGGTTCCCCTCCATGCGCTTCCATCGGACTTCCCAGTTGACGTGGACTGTACATGAGGTTGAGTTGTAGGTATCAATTCTACATCATAAGGATACGGAATGTTATGTTATTGTGTTACGCAATGCTTGTCACAAAACACTTCGATAAATTTTATGACAACCTTTGGACTCGAACCACCAACCTCCGGATTCGATGTCGCGCTAATCACCACACCACTGAGGTCGGTATAGGTACGTAGCATCCTATGGATTTTTCTACAAAACTCCTAAACTCATTCAAGCGACAAACACACACATCATCGGGGTAAAAATACCCCTCGAAATATTGATAAACGAAACTTACCCTCTTTGAAACAAGAGAGGGGGGTAGTTTGGGAAAATGCGAGGGGCGGGGCCAAAACATAATCTTTAACCAATAAGAATTGAACAGGGAAATTTTTCCAGCTTTTTTTTAACAATAATTTTTCTCTCGCTGTTCTATAGTTTTCCCTTTTTTAGTGTTTTTGCATTCTCTTGAATGGTTTTTCCTTTATTATTATTTTTTTATATATAAATAAAATAAAAGCACGTTGTTCACAAAATTATAAATAGATAATATAAATATTTAGATATAGCTAGGTATTTTTCTAAATCCAATTATATTTTTTTTTTTAGGAGTATCTATGTTATAAAAAACATACGAGTGAAAGCTTTTTTCTTCTTTAAAAGTGGTCTGTGGTTTTGAGTGAAAAAAATAATTGTGTGTTTTTATTTTTTCCTTTCTAATATCTTACATGGTTTTTTTTTTATAAAAATAAAAACATAATAAAAAAATATCTCTAGTGGTAATTTAATATTTATTTTTTTATATAACAAAAGCCTCAAATTTAGTCTTTTAAAACTTTTTCGTGTGAGAAACTTGCTGCAATATGTTGCTTTAATTTAATTCTCCAAGAATTCAATATTGTTACCAAATAAATTTTAATTTTATGTACCAATAGTTCCTCGTCGCAATAATATTGACCTTTTTTCCACCAAAAATACCACCAAGTTTTCCAGAATATCCCAGTACCTACCCAAGTCCTATGGCCGTTTTATAAAAAACTTTCAACTGTGTTTTCGAATTATTCCTTAATTAGTGGAAGAGGTGTAGGACAAAGAGTAAAAATTACCAACTGCTAAAAAAGACCAACCTAAATGTAAATTTTTTGGCATTTAAAAGAGATAATCTCTAAAATGTTGAGGATATTCTCCAAGAATTCAATATTGTTACCAAATAAATTTTAATTTTATGTACCAATAGTTCCTCGTCGCAATAATATTGACCTTTTTTCCATCAAAAATACCTACCACCAAATTTTCCAGAATATCCCAGTACCCAAGTCCTATGGCCGTTTTATAAAAAACTTTCAACTGTGTTTTCTAATTATTCCTTAATTAGTGGAAGAGGTGTAGGACAAGGAGTAAAAATTACCAACTGCTAAAAAAGACCAACCTAAATGTAAATTTTTTGGCATTTAAAAGAGTTAATCTCTAAAATGTTGAGGATAAATGTCTAAAAAACTGAAAAGATGTGCAAAATGGTGTGTATCCCAAAAATACCACCAAGTTTTCCAGAATATCCCAGTACCCAAGTCCTATGGCCGTTTTATAAAAATCTTTCAACTGTGTTTTCTAATTATTCCTTAATTAGTGGAAGAGGTGTAGGACAAAGAGTAAAAATTACCAACTGCTAAAAGAGACTAACCTAAATGTAATTTTTTTGGCCTTTTAAAAGAGTTAACCTCTAAAATGTTGAGGATGAATGTCTAAAAAACTGAAAAGATGTGCAAAGCGGTGTGTATATCAGTGTCAAACCAAAATCTGTGATCAAATGTTTAACAGTTGACCATGATAACCTATCAACATTCACCTTCGATAACGCCACAGTTTAGTGCTAATATTTTCCACAAGGAAAACCTATGTAACTATCCGGACTATTTTATTTGTAAGTTCCTTCTTTAAATTCAACACACGCCGCAAAATCTGTGATCAAATGTTTAACAGTTGACCATGATAACCTATCAACATTCACCTTCGATAACGCCACAGTTTAGTGCTAATATTTTTCACAAGGAAAACCTATGTAACTATCCGGACTATTTTATTTGTAAGTTTCTTCTTTAAATTCAACACACGCCGCCTCGGAACGGCTGGCTTTCTCCTATCCTGTCTTCCTTCTCTTTTCGATTTCGGGACGATAAGACCATAGCAGTTACAGTTTCCTCTGTCAAACCTTAAAAAAAAAAAAAAAAAATCAACACACAATATGGCGTATTTTTACTTTTTTTTAATCCATTGAAGCAATTTCTGCTGAACGCGGCTCTCAGCTTTTCTTTTTTTCGCCGTTAACAAAAGATTCCTTGTACCTTAGAACCTGACTATTATTTTACTTGTGTGAAACCCAAAGGAAATCTCTGTGGATAGGATCAAAGGAGAAATATCCGTCTTTTTTTTTCAAGGGTTTAACGTCATTGTATAACTCCACTCGGCGACAAGCCATCAAGCTACCTGGCTCTTCACATAGAGCTGGGTAAAGCCAGCAAAACGTGATCCCAATCCGGATGCTAACTACACGCTGCCGCTGCTTAACTTCAGTGATCCATCTATCTATCATCTCAATCCAAGGATTGTATACACATTTATAGCTACTTAAAATTAATTGAAAACTTGGAGAAGGTTGCTTTGGAGTTTTGTACTTTTCGTAAGGGAGGTTCAACACACGCCAAGTCCCTTTGTAATTTTAAATCGCTTATTTCAGCAGTTTGCACACCCACCTCTTATTTTTCTCAGTAAGCACTAAATGTTGGGAGGTGTTCAACAAAACTGGATTGAAAATTGGAAAAATCTCAATTATGCCTTCAGACTCCAAGTTGTCTCATTGAATTCGCCTCGGAAATTTTGTGCTACCAAAGGTGAAATTTAAACGGTGCAAGATCGACTTACCTATAACTACTCATATTCCTATACGAAAATTTCTTTGAGAAAGAGAAATTTCAGAGACGAACAACGGGCGAGAGAAAAAAGAGTAGCACGGATTGAGAAAGGCCTAGGTCCTAATTGTTGTGGATTTGGAGTAGACAAAATAAATAATATTAGTGGAGATGTCATAATCCACAAATCTAATAAAATTGTAGGTATTGTATTGACGAAAACATATTTAGGTACCTACCTATAGGTAAAGTAGATTGGAGGTACATATTAGTGGAGATGCCAAAATACCATTCTTCTAAAAATACTTTGTCGTTTTTACCGAAGATTTCTTCAGTTTTACTTAAAAAATAGGTATAAAAGTCTGTAGGAATTAGTGGAGATGCCAAAACACCACTTTTCTATTGAATACGATGTTCGCTGTTTTCCTTTCACAAATTTACTTTTACCAAGTACAAATACCTACCTAGGTAGTTATGTACATACCTATGTACAAAAAAAGGGTTACCTACCTTTTCCACAAAGGGCAGCAAAAAATTTTCATCAGGTTCACCCAAAAAGTTCAAAAATCTCCACAGAAGAAGGAGAAGAAGAGGAAGAGTGAGCTCCATTATTTACGTCCACTTTCCTCCTCCTCCTCCTTTCTGCCAATTTAATTATCGAACTTTCTTCCCCTTGCTTCCCCTAAATTTGCCTTCCTCCCCAAATTTCCACCCCCACATATCTCCCTCTCACATTTTACCAAGGTCCTTGGGGTTAAGAACGAGAAGAGATTTTTATTTTCTACGATTTTTTTTCTTCCTCTTCACAAATTAAAATTTATGGCTTTTGTAAAACTGAAGAAATCTTCGGTGAGATCTACCATGAGGAGAGAGGGACTTTCTGCTGATACCTACCTTGCTTTTGTTCGTGAGGAGATACCTAAAGGAAAAGGGCGCTTTTTATTTTTCATTCGGATTTTTTTTTTTTTTTTTTAGTTTTTTCATTCAATTTTTAATCGAATTTTATGTTGGACTCCAGTAGTTTAGGCATTGTTGGTGGTAGACTTTGGGTGAGGAGGTTGGTGGTTCGAGTCCAATTTCAGTAAAATACAATTTTAACCATAATGCTTTAATCGAGGACTAGACATTTTTGTGACAGCACCCAATACAACTCTCTTTTTAGTCAATTTCCTCCTCACTCTTTCCACAAATGTAACATTTTCAGACCCATTAAATCCGAGTATAAACAGATCTCCAGGTTTCACCGTAATTATGCACTTCAACAATTTTATATGGATAACTTCTCGCTATCGTATCTTCATAATCATCCTCTAATTTTTCTTCATTTCGTGACATCACGCCTCCTAGACTCGTGTCCCGTGATTAAATTATCCAAGCACGTGCCGTTCTGCCAAGTCCCGTCTGTATGTGTCCCTCGGGACGTGATGGGACTACTTGGCAGACGTGGTGCGAATTACAGACGAGGTTTTTATTTTTGGTTCCAAAATAGGTAAGTTGACGCTCGCCTGGTAGGAGGGCGCAATAGAAATTAGAAACACACTACCCTCACAACACGTGAGCTGAGCTCATGGATAGTCAGAATTTTCAAAAAGATGTAATTCAAAGTCTCCCATGATAATATTAATCGTATACATAGTAGGTGATTTCGTTCACGATAGGTACACTGCCTGCCCCCAGGTCACGTGAGCTCACGAGACGTGAGGGCAGTGTTTCTATCTTCTATCGTCAACAAATACGATACCTAGATTAAAAGGGCAGCAAACTTCATCAAAAGATTCCCTACAAGTGACCCCAAACATTCAAAGGCTGGCAATTTTTAGAAGACCTACAAAACGTCTGGCTTTTCAGTATAATAATATTAGTAACATACGAGGGTGTAGGTCGATCTGGAAATAGATTTTTTTTTTTTTCAATTTCTCACATTTCACTTTCCTCTTGTCTTAATTTTAGAGTCTCTTTTTCACTAGTTTTCTCTTCCCAATCTTAGTAGCCCTAAATAATGTCTCCTATTTTTTACACCTAAAGTATTTTTTTTTTTTTTTACTGTCGAAAATCAAAGTTGTTCGCAATTTCTTTCTACTTCTTTTATCCATTTCTATGTCTCTCCTAATTTCCTTATATTGACTTTCTCTCCTTATCATCTTATTCTTGTCTATTTCCCTCTACATCTCCCAGTCTCCCCCTTTCCCGATGTTTTCCCCTTGTCGCATTTCTTCCCTTCCTTTTACCCACTCTTCTTTTCCTTGTACGTCCTCTTTTACCCTCTCTTCTTTTCCTTGTACGTCCTCTTTTACCCTCTCTTCTTTTCCTTGTACGTCCTCTTTTACCCTCTCTTCTTTTCCTTGTAAGTCCTCTTTTACCCGCTCTTCTTTTCTTTTCTATCCTCTTTTACCCTCTCTTCTTTTCCTTGTACGTCCTCTTTTACCCTCTCTTCTTTTCCTTGTACGTCCTCTTTTACCCTCTCTTCTTTTCCTCGTAAGTCCTCTTTCCCTTGTCGGTACTCCACACGACTCTATTGGTATTTCCTCTCTTACCCCCGATTTAATCAAAAGCTCTACAATCCCCCCTTCCCCTCCATTCCTTCCTATGTTGACAATGTGCCTCCCTCTCTCCTCCTCCCACCCATTCCTACCCCGTCAAACATAAAAACATTTTCTGTATACGTATATAGGTACGCTTTCGATACATAAATATCACAAACAGGGTGTATTTTGTTGAAGTCAGTTGCAAGCTTGAAGTCGACGATTTTTCGGTCCTTTCCGCGATAGGTGTGAAACGAGAATCTTTAATTCGAACCGAAATCGACCAAAAACTAACTAATAATACCGAACCGAATGAAACACGTGTTCGTGTTACGTATGAAACTAGCCTTAAGGTAGAAACACTACCATCACGTCATGTCACGTGAACTCATGGTGAATAAGAAAGATGTAGTTCAAAAAAATTGAAAATTTTCCCATATTATTGTAGGTAATCTCGTTCAGGACAGACACACTACTGTTATCACGTGACGTGACGTAATAGTGTGTTCCTACCTTCACTTGTGAGTTCTTCAGGGTTCCCATAGGGGCCCTTTTCCCTAAAGTTCACTGAACTTTTAATGAAACCACCCTGTAAGAGGAAGAGAGCCAGGGTGATTTTTTCCTCGTGGAAAAATGTTTCGAGTATTACAGGGGGTTTTATGATGTTACACTCCCCATAAAAAAAAGGTCACAATATATTCACGTTGTAATAAAAAGTCGGAGGGAACACAAATTGTGTTTGAGTTCAGTCGCGGAGTTCAGAAAGTTAGTCGACTTCATTTTTTCTGTCTTTTATGGTAGGTAGTAGGGGGCGACTTTTTAAGTTAGGTAATACTCAATCATTCCCTTTGTGTAGTGGTCAAGACGCTCGCCTGGTAAACAGGACGGCATGGGTTCTATCCCAGCTGAGGCATTGAATTTTATCCTCATTTATTTGAGAATTCGACATTATAATGGAGCTCTAAGGGTTGGGTGGTAGAGAACGCCTCCGTCCCGGTGTTAACCTCGCCTAGTGGTTACCTTCCACTCAAGAGTCTATTATTATTTGTTTCAGGAGAGCTAAAGAAAAAAGACTTAAAAAGGACGCAGGTCGGACGAGATGGAGTCAATACTTCCGAAGTATGAAAGGCGGCACTTCTCCTAAAGACGAACTTAAGATCGATCTAGACTCAAACTTTAGTCACTCACACGGTAAGACAGCCTTTTCTTGAAAGCGAAAGGCTTTTCCAAGAGATTTAACATCACTGCCTCGGTGGTGTAGAGGTCGCTCGCCCTCGCCTGGTAAACAGGAGGGCTTGGGTTCAATCCCAGTTCAATTATTCTCTATACGATTTGAGAATTTGACCACAATGATAGTCCTTAGTAAATATTGATTGCTTAACCTGAGTAACTTGAAAGTTGAAAGCAACACTTTCTTGGCAATCCGAATTTCACAGTTGACGTCGAAATCACTTTATTTCCCCTAATTCTTAGAGGAAAACCTCGATTCCATTTATTTTTTATTTGTAAAAATAAAGTTACGCTACCAACAGTTCGCGCCAATTTTTGAGCGCTCTAATTTAACTCCCTCTTCAATTTCACCGCTCCCTTGTTTCAGACCTAGAGAGCCTTTCTTGGCAATTCGAATTTCACAGTTGACGTCATCACTTTATTTCCAGTAATTCATAGAGGGAAACCTCGATTCCATTTATTTTTTATTTGTAAAAATAAAGTTACGATACAAATAGTTCGCGCCAATTTTTGAGCGTTCTAATTTGACTCCCTCTCAAATTTCACCGCTCCCCGTCTTGTTTCAGACCTGGAGAGTAACGATAGCTACGGCACATCGCTTGCTCTCGACCAGGACGGTACAATATCCCCGCATAGTCGCTACATACATACCCGGGGGTCCTCGCCCGGCGGGGGCTACTTGTCATCCCCTGGGGGACACCCGTTGCCTTACAGTTCCGAGACTTACACCTCACTGGGTAAGTTCATTTATTTATTAGGTCAACAAGTCGTGGGGATGATATTGGGCCGTACCCCTAACTGAAGAACAGAAGGCAACCTAGTTACCTTGGAGGATAGAGCGTCTGCCTTGTGAACGCGGCGCGGATTCTATTACCGCCCGGGACGGACTTTATCCTAAACAAACAAGGTTTGTTCTCGGAACGGCTTGCTTTCTCCTATTGTCTTCCTTCGCTTTCGGGACGATAAAACTATAGCAATTACAGTTCCCTCTATCAAACCTCTTTTTGTAGTAAGATTGTGGCTATTCTGGAAAAAAAAACAACTTTTTTGTTGAAGAGGTTTGATAGAGGGAACTGTAACTGCTAAGGCCTTATCGTCCCGAAATCGAAGAGAGAAAGAAGACAGGATAGGAGAAAGCCAGCCGTTCCGAGAACGGACCTTAAACTTAAAACTGATGTTCCTCTTTATTTTTGCTTTTCAGGCCCGGGTCATCCGCCTCCCTCAGAACTTTCAGATGATGATGATGACAGTGATGATGGTAGTGTACATTATCCAGAGTTTCCACCCAGCCCTGATTCCTGGCTAGGGGAACCACCCCCTGCCCATCGGTACTGAGCTAGCTTCATACCAATCGTTACTGACTACTGAGTAAGCTAACTTCATACCAATCGCTTCTGAGATAGCTTCACAGCTGTTGCTATTGAGTTAGCTGAGTTCTTACCCATCGCTAGCTAACTTCACATCCACCATACTGAGTTGGCAAACTTTCCACCAAAGGCTACTGAGTTAGCTACACAACCACTGTTTCTGAGTTAGGTGAATTCTGACCCATCGCTACTAAATTAGCTAACTTCACACCCATCTTTCTTTACTTAAGTTCTTGTTTCAAGTTACTGAGTTAGCTAACTTTCTACATATTATACATTGCTAGATATGCTAGATTGATACTAAGTTGGCTAAATTAATGTCCCTCGCCTCTGAGTTAGATAACTTTTTTTTTTTCATAAATTTATTTTAAAAGGGGCACGAATTTGAATGTCATTAGCCCCGATAAATTCATATTAATCACTATTCATATTAATCTCGTATTTTCTAGTCATTTTGAAGTTCCCGCTAAAATGCCCGATAAACAGAACAAAAACTTCAAGTTTCGGTTTACAGGAAAACAAATGGGAAGTGCAAAATCTTTCTCTTTTTCCTTTGGATTTTAATAAAAATATAAAATCAGGTGAAACATTTAATATTATTGTTCTCAGATTTCTAGTCAAAATAAAATCCTCATTGAAGAGTCTTGTCTCTTCTCAAAAATATCATCCTTTATCCCTGCTAATGTTTTATCCATTGTGTGTTTAAATGTGCTTGACTTGTACAAAGCCTGATCCATTATTAATTATATTCTGTAAATATGCCTGTATTTATTTTAAAATTCGCTAAAAGAATAATAATGCATACCCTGTTTTCCCTCCCTTTATTATTTGTTGTCGAAAATTCTCTTTGTTTACTATGTTATTTTTAACAGACATTCCGATAAACTGTAAATATATGAATATATTAATATTATACACAATAATAACTGTTCTCGTGTTTTATTTATTTATAATTATTAAATACAAAAAGGTTTGGATGTAGGTAGGTACTCGTACTTAGTTGAAATTCTGTTCCTAAAAAAAAAAAAAAAAAAAAAAAAATCCCGTTGCCCCCCCCCCCCTAATTGTGCTCAGGAGCTCAAATGGTAATTATGCAGAAGTCACGTCCATGGAAAAGAAAAGCTCCTTTTTGTGTTTAACCTAACCCTATGCTAACACTAATCACTGCTCTAATTGTGAAAACTCCTTCTTGGGTTTAACCTAACCCTATAATAACACTGGTCACTGCTCGTTTGTGCCAGTTCCTTTGGTAGCAATATTCCACGGACGTGACTTCTGCACAAGTACCGCTTGAATGCTGAATGCAACCCTAAATGGCAAGCACGAGCTGCCCAACAAAATCACCCGTCGGTGCACAACATTAATGATCCATTGAGAACTGTTCTCAACATGATAATGGGCTTTGCCGCTGACTACGGCCAGTTTTATTTGATGACAAATCTGACGGCATTCATCTGACTAAATTCTGCAGTATTTTCCGATGTTTTCAAGGTAACTCATTAGTGCAAATTACTCGGGTATTAAAAGCTCTCATTTGTATCAGCCTTACACCGGGATGACGGTCTCTAGCCACATTAATTGGACTGTCCTGGACCACAGTCAACCATCACATCGCGAGAACCTGTTCTTATTTTCGTGAACCTTTTGAACAATCTGTCAGCCAGCAAGGCTAGTTAGGGTTAGCTGCTCTTTCTTCTGAGATAGCTTCACAGCTGTTGCTATTGAGTTAGCTGAGTTCTTACCCATCGCTAGCTAACTTCACATCCACCATACTGAGTTGGCAAACTTTCCACCAAAGGCTACTGAGTTAGCTACACAACCACTGTTTCTGAGTTAGGTGAATTCTGACCCATCGCTACTAAATTAGCTAACTTCACACCCATCTTTCTTTACTTAAGTTCTTGTTTCAAGTTACTGAGTTAGCTAACTTTCTACATATTATACATTGCTAGATATGCTAGATTGATACTAAGTTGGCTAAATTAATGTCCCTCGCCTCTGAGTTAGATAACTTAGTGATGATGGTAGTGTACATTATCCAGAGTTTCCACCCAGCCCTGATTCCTGGCTAGGGGAACCACCCCCTGCCCATCGGTACTGAGTTAGCTTCATACCAATCGTTACTGACTACTGAGTAAGCTAACTTCATACCAATCGCTTCTGAGTTAGCTTCACAGCTGTTGCTATTGAGTTAGCTTCACAGCTGTTGCTATTGAGTTAGCTTCACAGCTGTTGCTATTGAGTTAGCTGACTTCTTACCCATCGCTAGCTAACTTCACATCCACCATACTGAGTTGGCAAACTTTCCACCAAAGGTTACTGAGTTAGCTAAACAGCCACTGTTTCTGAGTTAGGTGAATTCTGACCCATCGCTACTGAATTAGCTAACTTCACACCCATCTTTCTTTACTAAGTTCTTGTTTCAAGTTACTGAGTTAGCTAACTTTCTACATATACATTGCTAGATATGTTAGATTGATACTGAGTTGGCTAAATTAATGTCCCTCGCCTCTAAGTTAGATAACTTTTTTTTTCATAAATTTATTTTAAAAGGGGCACGAATTTGAATGTCATTAGCCCCGATAAATTCATATTAATCACTATTCATATTAATCTCGTATTTTCTAGTCATTTTGAAGTTCCCGCTAAAATGCCCGATAAACAGAACAAAAACTTCAAGTTTCGGTTTACAGGAAAACAAATGGGAAGTGCAAAATCTTTCTCTTTTTCCTTTGGATTTTAATAAAAATATAAAATCAGGTGAAACATTTAATATTATTGTTCTCAGATTTCTAGTCAAAATAAAATCCTCATTGAAGAGTCTTGTCTCTTCTCAAAAATATCATCCTTTATCCCTGCTAATGTTTTATCCATTGTGTGTTTAAATGTGCTTGACTTGTACAAAGCCTGATCCATTATTAATTATATTCTGTAAATATGCCTGTATTTATTTTAAAATTCGCTAAAAGAATAATAATGCATACCCTGTTTTCCCTCCCTTTATTATTTGTTGTCGAAAATTCTCTTTGTTTACTATGTTATTTTTAACAGACATTCCGATAAACTGTAAATATATGAATATATTAATATTATACACAATAATAACTGTTCTCGTGTTTTATTTATTTATAATTATTAAATACAAAAAGGTTTGGATGTAGGTAGGTACTCGTACTTAGTTGAAATTCTGTTCCTAAAAAAAAAAAAAAAAAAAAAAAAAAACAACATTAATGATCCATTGAGAACTGTTCTCAACATGATAATGGGCTTTGCCGCTGACTACGGCCAGTTTTATTTGATGACAAATCTGACGGCATTCATCTGACTAAATTCTGCAGTATTTTCCGATGTTTTCAAGGTAACTCATTAGTGCAAATTACTCGGGTATTAAAAGCTCTCATTTGTATCAGCCTTACACCGGGATGACGGTCTCTAGCCACATTAATTGGACTGTCCTGGACCACAGTCAACCATCGCATCGCGAGAACCTGTTCTTATTTTCGTGAACCTTTTGAAAAATCTGTCAGCTAGCAAGGCTGGTTAGGGTTCGCTGCTCTTTTCTCTAATTATAACCTCAAAGCTAGGCGTTATTCTTCTCCTCGTTCAAAGTCCCCTAAACAGTCAACCATCGATTGCGCATCGTGCGGACCTGTACTTCTTCTTTGCCCTTGGGATTAATTTTACTTGAACTTCTTCATATTCATATTTATCGTCTTCAGGTAAATAAATAAATTGGTCATAGAAAATGTGTTCGCCAAAAACAGACTGGAGTAGCGTCAATTTCGATTCCATCAGCAAAACCTATCGGTTGGCATTTGGTGAGGCTCCAGCATTAAGTTCTAGTGTTGTGGATAATGTAAGACAGGAATTATCGGATAACTATCGGTGTTTACGAGCGGTGCAACCCTTGTATCCGTTGTCAGGTAAATCGGACACTAGCAAGTTGTAGTTGTAGTAGCAGTGGATCAGGATTCCTCTCCAAACTCTTGTCCCAGGGTTTTATCACCTTTTTTTAATTTATTCAGATGGCCATCTTAATTCGACAAGTTAATTCGAAAAAAAAAAAAAAAAAAAAAATGTATAGTGGATAGACTGGACAGTGATCTAACAGAAAACCCTTTCTTCCTCAGAAGACAAACTCACATCGGAGGTCATCCGCAAGGCAAAATCTTTCCTCAACAGTCCCAACTACGAGGGAGCGATGAGATATCTCGAGGACGACTACTGCGATTTCAACGACACGCAAGGCGCCCATTGGAACGTCCCTTACTCCCCCTATTTGTGTCACCAAGTACCGGGAGCATTGCCTCCACCCCTGGCGTCTCCCCATTTGTTCCCCACGGAGATTGAGTTCGCTGAGGATGGCGTGCGTATGAAAGTTTTCACGAGTGGGTTTGCGCGACGCGCATGCGGGGTTAATGACATGACAGATATACAGATTGAAGGTAATCGAGCGAGGAGAGTTTTAAGTTTTAATGCAATGGTTTTGACTTTAGTTTGCCTGAAAACTTGTTCCTTATTCTTGGTTGGTTTAAGGGTAAGTTTTGTTTGGTAACTCCACCATGACTTTCGAACGGTTATTCCGATTTTGATGAACTTTGGTACATAGCTTGAACACACATGGAGGAAATTTTATCATTTGTTTTTGTGCTTGATTAAACTAACGGAGACCCTATAGAGCCCCCATCAAGGCTTTATTTCATTTGCCATTCATTTAATGCAATGGTTTTGACTTTAGTTTGCCTGAAAACTTGTTCCTTATTCTTGGTTGGTTTAAGGGTAAGTTTTGTTTGGTAACTTCACCATGACTTTCGAACGGTTATTCCGATTTTGATGAACTTTGGTACATAGCTTCAAAACACATGGAGGAAATTTTATCATTTGTTTTTGTGCTTGATTAAACTAATGAAGACCCCATAGAGCCCCCATCAAGGCTTTCTCATTTGCCATCCATTATTCCCCAGGTTCACAAAACATGATCCGTTTGTCTGCCATGGTAGAGCAAGTACAGCTAGACTGTTCTCAGCAGAATTACGTGGGGAGAAGAATCACTAGAACCTATTACCTTCCCAACCCTATAGTTAACGAACAAATGAGTTGCCACTATTATTCGGACATGTGTGTATTGGTTATACAAGCTCCATGGCTTCTGTGAGATGTGTCATGGATTATTAAGTAGTAAATGATGATGTGTTACTTTTCCTTCTAAAAAAGATCCCGTTTCAATGGGGTTGGTGTTTGTTTTTATCCTTGTTTGGTCAGCATTGCCATCCATTATTCCCCAGGTTCACAAAACATGATCCGTTTGTCTGCCATGGTAGAGCAAGTACAGCTAGACTGTTCTCAGCAGAACTACATGGGGAGAAGAATCACTAGAACCTATCACCTTCCTGCATGATCCGTTTGTCTGCCATGGTAGAGCAAGTACAGCTAGACTGTTCTCAGCAGAATTACGTGGGGAGAAGAATCACTAGAACCTATCACCTTCCCAACCCTATAGTTAACGAACAAATGAGTTGCCACTATTACTCGGACATGTGTGTATTGGTTATACAAGCTCCATGGCTTCTGTGAGATGTGTCATGGATTATTAAGTAAATGATGATGGGTTATTTTTCCTTCTAAAAAAGATCCTGTTTCAATGGGGTTGGTGTTTGTTTTTATCCTTGTTTGGTCAGCGGCAGACTGATCTTTTTCAGGCTGATTTAACTTTAAGTACAGACCAAACATTACTCCAAGCTCCTGTCTCTTCTTTTTCTAGAACCTCAAATGACTGCAATGAGGCAACTAATAGGTACTCTGTTGGTGCATTTTACCAACCACCTTTTTAGCCCATAACAGCCTGTTATAACCTATATGTCCTATACAAATCAAATGACACTTAACAGGACTTCCAAGGACATGACTGCAATGAGGCAACTAATAGGTACTCTGTTGGTGCATTTCACCAACCACCTTATTAGCCCATAACAGCCTGTTATAACCTATACAAATCAAATGAATGACTGCAATGAGGCAACTAATAGGTACTCTGTTGGTGCATTTCACCAACCACCTTATTAGCCCATAACAGCCTGTTATAACCTATACGTCCTATACAAATCAAATGACACTTAACAGGACTTCCAAGGACGGAGACAATATTGGTGAAATCCACTCCGTGTCTTTAATGGACCCTCTATGTGAGATTCTCATTTTTCTCATTTAATTTGCCCTATAATGTTCATCCCCATTCGGTGAACTCCATGTTCTCGACATCCTGCAATGTAGTATCCCGTAAGGATGGTGGTAGATTGGTTTGTTCCGCAGGACTTCCAAGGACGGAGACAATATTGGTGAAATCCACTCCGTGTCTTTAATGGACCCTCTATGTGAGATTCTCATTTTTCTCATTGAATTTGCCTTATAATGTTCAACCCCATTCGGTGAACTCCATGTTCTTGACATCCTGCAATGTAGTCTCCCGTAAGGATGGTGGTAGATTGGTTTGTTCCAAGTTCATAAATACCTGGGCAAGAGGATTTTGAAAACACTTGGGCACGGCACCAATTGACTTGTACCAATTTGATAAATCAGCATTCAGGATTTTCTGTCTTCTTTTCTCCAAAGATTCTTGTTCTAGTTGATATCCTGAAATTGAGAATTTTTATGAAGCCATTAGGTACCTATAGATGAAACACATAAGTGCCTAGGTACTGAAAAAGTGTATGTTGATGAGCCATTTGTACTTGTACAAGAGTACTTGGAATCAAGGCACATATCAAATTTTTTTTTGCCTATTTACCTACCTACTTACTAGTACACATAAGTGCCTAGGTACTGAAAAAGTGTATGTTGATGAGCCATTTGTACTTGTACAAGAGTACTTGGAATCAAGGCACATATCAATTTTTTTTGCCTATTTACCTACCTACTTACTAGGTTTTGTAAGTCAATAGTTACCTTGAAACTCAATCTGTTTGAGCTGATCTTGTGTGAAATGAGTGTTGTAACATTTCTCTCCAAATGGACATTGAGCTTTCAGGGATCTCATACAAAAGTTCTTCATTGACTCTTCTTGTACTAGGGTTTTAAAATCTGAAATACAAAAGAATTTTACTTATTTATTTTCTAGAACAAGCTGTTAATTATTAAAGGAACCAAGTTATTTCCTTTTTATCTTTTTTCCATACTTGGCTCTCAGAATCTCAGATGATTTGTCCAATTTTGCTGAAACTTAACAAATATATTTTACACCGGAAGGACATTTTACTTACTTATAGGTGAGAGGAGCTAGTGGCATCAACCAATTGGTGCTTCATCCTGCAAGTTATGGTAGTCCAAGCCAGTAGATTTTCCAGTAACCAGTAGCTTGATTCTTTACCCAACTGTGTCCAAACCAACTGTGAGATGACACATTGAACTATCAGAGCAAGTCAGTAAGTAGTTATGTAGGTACTTACCTCTGTATTGGTTAACCTAGAGAGCAACGATAGCTACGGCACATCGCTTGCTCTCGACCAGGACGGTACAATATCCCCGCATAGTCGCTACATACATACCCGGGGGTCCTCGCCCGGCGGGGGCTACTTGTCATCCCCTGGGGGACACCCGTTGCCTTACAGTTCCGAGACTTACACCTCACTGGGTAAGTTCATTTATTTATTAGGTCAACAAGTCGTGGGGATGATATTGGGCCGTACCCCTAACTGAAGAACAGAAGGCAACCTAGTTACCTTGGAGGGTAGAGCGGTAGAGCGTCTGCCTTGTGAACGCGGCGCGGATTCTATTACCGCCCGGGACGGACTTTATCCTAAACAAACAAGGTTTGTTCTCGGAACGGCTTGCTTTCTCCTATTGTCTTCCTTCGCTTTCGGGACGATAAAACTATAGCAATTACAGTTCCCTCTATCAAACCTCTTTTTGTAGTAAGATTGTGGCTATTCTGGAAAAAAAAACAACTTTTTTGTTGAAGAGGTTTGATAGAGGGAACTGTAACTGCTAAGGCCTTATCGTCCCGAAATCGAAGAGAGAAAGAAGACAGGATAGGAGAAAGCCAGCCGTTCCGAGAACGGACCTTAAACTTAAAACTGATGTTCCTCTTTATTTTTGCTTTTCAGGCCCGGGTCATCCGCCTCCCTCAGAACTTTCAGATGATGATGATGACAGTGATGATGGTAGTGTACATTATCCAGAGTTTCCACCCAGCCCTGATTCCTGGCTAGGGGAACCACCCCCTGCCCATCGGTACTGAGCTAGCTTCATACCAATCGTTACTGACTACTGAGTAAGCTAACTTCATACCAATCGCTTCTGAGACTTGTACTAGGGTTTTAAAATCTGAAATACAAAAGAATTTTACTTAGCTTTCCAGTAGCCAGTAGCTTGATTCTTTACCCAACTGTGTCCAAACCAACTGTGAGATGACACATTGAACTATCAAAGCAATTCAGTAAGTAGTTATGTAGGTACTTACCTCTGTATTGGTTATAATGTAGTTTGACAAGCAGTTTGTGATTGACACTGTTCAGGTGTTTTTTTCGGCTCTCGTAGTTGTCTGCCATGGATTTTTCACAATATTCACAGAAGTACTTTTTACCCATGGTGGATGTGTTATTTCCTCTTCAGAATATGGTTTTCAGTTGAAAATTTGTTGGGTATTAGACGTTTTACAGGCTTTTATTAAATTATTTTCCGGTTTCTTTTTCTTTCCCTTTCCTCTTTTTCCATTTCCAGTTTAAATTTTGATTTTCAAATTTCCCGGAATTCCCGCTTTCCCGCACAAACTTTTTTTGGCGAGAGGGGAAAAGCAGGGTTGCCAGATTTCATTCTACCGTACGGTAGTGCCATTCTTTAAAATTTTATCGTACGTTTTGATTCGGCAACGCTGAAGATTGCAACTTGCAACACCGCATTCGTAGTGCGTTTGCGTTCGCGTTCATTTTTGAATGGAGTGAAGTGCTGTGCTCTTTAGTCTTTGTTTTTTCTTCTTTCTTTTTATCTTTTTTATTTAAATTTCATTTGCCTAATGCCTTTAAGAAAACTCCGTTTTGTGCTTGGATTGTGGCTTCTAAATTAAATTATCAAACCATTAAAAATATAAAAACCCAATAAACTGTCCCAGAAAATTGAAGTTCAGTCGGAATTCACCTACTGATTTTTGATTTTCATCAAAGAACATCAGAAAGAACAAACTGTGTTGATAGAGATAAATCAGCCCTATCTGTATGAACTGATAACCTGTTATCATCAATCTGCTCAGTCCGAAGGCCAATATCATCTGTCTTCACTCAGAGTCTAGTCTAGCTCTCAAACGAGATATACCTACCACCCAGGATTTGAAGGTGAGTCTGAAACTAGGTAGTTTCCTTTGTAATATTACTGCTAAGAAGCTAAAAAAAAAAACCCATTGTTTTAGAGGAGGAGCTCCAATGAAAAGAAAAAAGTAGAGGCCCATTTAGGAGCTTCATTAAAATGAGCTAATCTAAAATAACAATGATGGAAAACACAGCTAGGTAAGTGGGTAGATACTTATTCAAGTAGGTACCTAATTACCTATTTTATTCACTGTTCCTCAAATGGGACTAATGAATGAGTTCCTTTACCTCAGCAGAAAGTTCTACCAAAAATTATCTAAGCTCCAAGGGCCACACTGAAAGAGATTGTGGACCACCTGTTTCCCTTTAAATAAATATTTGTACCTCGTACCTACAAGTTATTCATAATGTTTGGCTACCTGACATTAAACCAGGAGTAGAACAGCTTAGTCTGGCTGGGGAACTTTAAACAGGGAGTATACCCACCAGAAATTTCGAAATAGCAAAGGTTGAGTTTAAAGGGCATCCACTTGTAAAAAAATTGTAGCCAAAACCAAATGTCAGCCCACAGCAATCACCCTGGGGCTGATTGAGAGACTGACAAAAAACAACAATAGATTAGCCTTGAGGTCTAGCTTAGGCTGCTTATCTGCAGTGATAAGACGGGCTGGTTTATTAGGTACCTGTGTAGTCAGGGCTTTGGTAAGTGAGGACGAAGGGGGGATAACTTGAGGACCTCTTGCTCGTAGTAAATTGGTGAAATTAAGCCCTAATACAGTGGTACAGCCCTAATACAGTGGGTTCAATACCTCTTTGGGATCGCACTTTAACCGGCGCGGTGGCGCTGGGAAAACCTGGAAAAGTACTGTCTGACAGACCGCCGGCCTCAAGCTTTTTCCGCCACAGACCGTCTGATAGACGTTCAGATCGTCTGATAGACTCAGATCTGTGAGGCTGCGGTCTGTCAGGCGGTCTCAGCGTGTGTGGCAGGCTTAAAGTTTACTTCAACCCTGTATTTAGTAACACTAGTAAGCCTGTATTTAGTAACACTAGTAACTTTGATTTTTCGACCCAAATAGGTACATTTTTTTAGAATTTAGGTACCTACTTGAAAAAAAAAAAAAAAA
>NW_007378267.1:77338-80623 GCF_000475195.1 Diaphorina citri | reverse complement strand
CGTAGTATGCCTCTCATCAGATGGGCGAGAAGAGACACAATACTTCCCATTTACTCGTAGGTGCTGGGTCAACACGAGAACACCAGAAAGTAACCCGTTGAAATATTTGCAATCGAAAAACGAGTACAAATTTTTGTCGATGGTAGGATTCGAAC
Organism: Diaphorina citri; assembly: GCF_000475195.1. Classification (NCBI taxonomy): domain Eukaryota; kingdom Metazoa; phylum Arthropoda; class Insecta; order Hemiptera; family Psyllidae; genus Diaphorina; species Diaphorina citri. The sequence continues at coordinate 80,468 of NW_007378267.1, read as the reverse complement.
CCGGGACCTTCTGCATGGCAAGCAAGCGCGTTACCACTGGACCAACCGTGTTCTCTTGGAGAACTATTTCGAGAGCTGTGTTTAAAAATATTGCTCTCTCCCTCTCTCTGATTTCAGAAATACTGACTGAACAAGAAGCTTTGCAAATAGAGAAGTCTATTCTTGTCCTAGAAGAACAGCCCGATGTTTCCTCCAGTATCTGTGATAGTTTGTGTATGCCAGATGGATTTTCCTCGCTATCGATACCTAGAATTGAGAGGGTAAGTTTGTCTCACTAGTTGAGATATGTATTGGGAAAAATCCTACAATTCTGCAGTGAGCACCAAAGTTGTGACATAATAACACAAAGAAATTGCATTTACATTTTACACTTAGGTGCTGGGTCAACACGAGAACTCAGCCCCCTGGGGAGTTTCAACCAAAGCCAGTGTTATTTTGACCACGTTTTTCCTCGGTTAACAGGAGTTCCTGTGTCACAAGCTGGTCTTGGCAGCAAGCAGTCCTGTGTTCGAGGCCCTGTTCTACGGATCTCTAGCGAACAAACAAGATGAACCCGTAGTACTACCAGACATGGAGCCAGAACACTTCCAATTGTTTATCAAGTAAGTTCAGGAACCTTCTGGCCAATTAACTATTGGCTTCTATGGATCTTCACAAAGTTACCGCAATCAAATATCCGTTCCTATTTGTCGTTCGGAAAAAAATCGTGTCGTACGTAGTGGGAACACTCTCATTAAAAAAGGTGAAAAAAAAATTTTTTTTTTTTTTTTTTTTTACAAATCACCCCTTTCCTATCTCATCAAGATTCCAATTTAATTCCAATCCACTCTTTATGGACCTACATTACTCAATTCAATCTCAAAAATGTGGTTGTGCTTGAAATGATTATAAAATGTACACCACAAGTTCTCTAGGGGTTATTCACCTCATGTGATATTGAAGCTTTGAAAGCATTCTGTACGCCGCTCAGAAATACCTCATCCCTCATCTAGCCAAACACTGCGTCAAATATCTCGAGTGCAGTCTGAATCTGGACAATCTATTGGATACATTGCGAATAGCTGAGTGTTTCAAAGAGAGTCACCTGAGGAAACAGTGCCTTAAGGTAAATTAGAGCTTGGTATTTTAATTAGAGGACAAAGAGCTTGGCGTTTGAATTAGAGGACAATTAGAGCTTTGTATTAGAGTTTAAGGCAAACACTGTGTCAAATATCTACAATCTATTGGATACGCTGCGAATAGCCGAGTGTTTCAAAGAGAGTCGCCTGAGAACAGTGTCCTAAGGTAAATTAGAGCTTGGTGTTTGAATTAGAGGACAATTAGGGCTTTTGAACTAGAGTTTAAGGCAAACACTGTGTCAAATGTCTAGAGTGCAGTCTGGGTAAATAAAAATTGGGTATTTACCCGGGTATTTATCCACCCCCAGGGTGGGTAAATACCCGGGTATTTTTAAAAAAAGAAGAAAAGTAAACAAAAAACATCGTCACTTAATTTTTTTCTTAATTTCCCGGGCACAATTCGACTGAGGCGCTTCTTGAAAGTACCCGGGTATTTATAAAAATTGGGTATTTACCCGGGTAAATACCCAGGGTATTTACCCCAAAAATAAGTACCCGGCTATTTACCCATCACTACACTCAACTATGATTGTGTTTGGACTTTTGGAACTTTACTTTTTTCAAGAGATTTGATAGAGGGAACTGACATTGTGTGTACTTACACTATTTAAGAGCTGGAGTTTTCTCCCCCTAAGTGGCAAGGTTTTCCTGAACAAGCTCTTCCACTCAACTATGATTGTGTTTGGACTTTTGGAACTTTACTTTTTTCAAGAGATTTGATAGAGGGAACTCTAATAATGGGGATCCCATCATAGGTACCGAAATTGAAGAGGGAGGAGGAGGCCAGATAATGAGAAATCCACTCATTCCAAAAATTCCATTGGACTGGTGGCTTAATGCTTACAAGGCAGGCCTGTTACCTTCTAAGCTATGTGCTCTAGCTTTGGAACCTTTTTATTTTGGTTAAAGTAGTTACTTATTTTTCGTGCTGAAATACATATTTCCTTAATGGTAATCATTCCAAAAATTCCATTGGACTGGTGGCTTAATGCTTACAAGGCAGGCCTGTTACCTTCTAAGCTATGTGCTCTAGCTTTGGAACCTATTTATTTTGGTTACTTAAAGTAGTTACTTATTTTTCGTGCTGAAATACATATTTCCTTAATGGTAAACTACCACACTTGCTGCCATGGGTCACTTAACTATTTCTATTTTGTTGGTAATTTCTATTTTGTTTCTTGTCCAGATGACTGAAGTGATGAAACATTTCAAGGTGAATACACCAGATTGGCAAACCACATCTTGTACCGTGGCGCAAAGATTTCAGAAACTGTTCGAACTGGCAGAGTGGGCAGATTGTAAATTCCTGGTCGGCTCTGATGAACCTCGCACGGTAAGACACGTTTGTTTGAATGGTTTTAGTTTTACTTACTTACCTACATACTTATTTGTCTTTGGTCTAACTCATTTGTATTACAGAGGTCCCCATACCTACTTACTTGGATGGTAAAAGATGGGAAAAAGGCTAGAACAGAGGATTATGCGAAAATCCTTTTTGGTCTAGGCATATTCTTTGATCGTAGTCTAGGAATTTTTGGTCAAGAAGTTATACTGCCCGAATAGGACTAAATAGTCCCTTTACCCCATAGTATTCAGTTGTCCTCACGAGGCTAAGGACATCTCACTAGGTTCAAGCTTGAAGTCTTTGGCCCTAAGGATTCGAGTGTGATACCTGATCGGAATATAAAAACTGTCAAACCCCAAGCCATCAGATGACATTCCCTTTTTAAATAACGGGTTTGATGATAGGTACCTACATAGAAGTACCTAAATTATGTACTAGTAAGGGCCCTAGGGCGTCAATTAATGTACAACACGTTTTTTTACATCAATTTTTTTTTGTGATGTTTAAAATATCGTTATGAATCATCAGTAAACTGCTCTACTAACTGTACTCGTACAATATAACAGGTAACTGATAGGTATGTAGGTAGTTTGTTTACAAATGTTTTGGCAAAAAGGTATTTTTTGTTTCCTTGCAAAAAAAAAAAAAAAAAAAAAAACCCTGTTCG
>NW_007378267.1:0-76627 GCF_000475195.1 Diaphorina citri | reverse complement strand
AAATTTGAATCTCATTATTTTTCCCGCGCACACTTTGAGGACGAATTTCTTAGAGAAGAAATACTTTAAAAAAAAAAATCTTTTCGGATTATTTATTATTTTTGACGATCTTTACGAAAAAAATACATTTGGACAGTTATATTTTTCATGAGAATCATCAATTATAATAATAATAATGAAAAAATAGAAATGAATAGCTTTAGGATTTAGCTAAAAAATCTCCTTTTATTTCCTGGCCTGTTCACATAGAATCCACCTGAATTGATTGTTTCCATCACGGTCAGAACACAACACATGATTCGTAACATTGATTGGTAGACTGCTAGGGTTTCTTTCTGTTTCCTGATTGTAGATTGATTTGGTCTATGTTGAATTTTGTTATCTTGAATTTTTCTCGTTCTCTGGTTGTGAACCTATTGAAAGAACTGATACCGAAAATTCATGTATTCAACCGGAAATGTGGAATAGACCTTATGCGCTCATTTAGGTGACGTTTTCACGTTAAAGAGCCGAAAGAATGAGGGACTAAGGAAATTTTATTTTTTTTTCCTTAGAATTTGAATTTTACGTAGGACTTTTTACGTAGGAATCGAAATGCATAATGAAACACACTACTATCACGTCACGTGAGTTGACTTGAGCTCATAGGGGCAGAAAGATGTGGGTCAAAGTTTTCTAGTTTTCACATAATATTGTAGGTTTGTAGTTAATCTCTTTAATGATAGCCACACTGCCCTCACTTGACGCGATAGTGTGTTTCTAACTTCAGAGGTCCCGGTTCAATTTCCGGCGGAGTCAAAGTTTTTTTCTCGTTCTCTGGTTGTGAACCTATTGAAAGAACTGATACCGAAAATTCATGTATTCAACCGGAAATGTGGAATAGACCTTATGCGCTCATTTAGGTGACGTTTTCACGTTAAAGAGCCGAAAGAATGAGGGACTAAGGAAATTTTATTTTTTCCTTAGAATTTGAATCTTACGTAGGAATCGAAATGCATAATGAAACACACTACTATCACGTCACGTGAGTTGACTTGAGCTCATAGCGGCAGAAAGATGTAGGTCAAAGTTTTCACATAATATTGTAGGTTTGTAGTTGATCTCGTTCGTGATAGCCACACTGCCCTCACTTGACGCGATAGTGTGTTTCTAACTTTAGAGGTCCCGGTTCAATTTCCGGCGGAGTCAAAGTTTTTACTCGTGTTTCGCGGCTTCACTCAGCCTCTGGGGGTTTTCTAGGAGTGTTTCACCGCCGTTTTTATTTCGTAGCAATGAAACAACTGCTACATTTATTTTCCCATCCTTGTAGTATGTCTCTTATCATATGGGCGAGAAGAGACACAATAGTTCCCACTTAGGTGCTGGGAGTCAGCTCCCATGGCGTAGTGGTCACTGCACTCGCCTTGCACGCGGGAGACCCGGGTTCGATTCCCGGCGCGGTCAAGAAATTTGTATCATGCAAATGATTGATCCCGTGACTGACTGTTGCGGGGCCCACTCAGCCTCGTGAGGAAAATGAGTAGCTATGACATGTAAATGCGCATAGCGACCGGTGCCAGCATGGTAGGTAAACATTGGTTGTTAGGATTATTGAGATATGTATTGGGAAAAATCCTACAATGCTGCAGTGAGCACCAAAATTGTGACATAATAACGCAAAGAAATTGCATTTACAATATGTTCTTCTGACTCGATCTGTAGAAAATTTCCAATCTTGTTACCCAGATTCTAGTTGCACAACTTTGATCTCTTATTAATTAGACTTGTGGTATAAAGGTTTCATGGTAATATCTGTTAACGCTTCGTTTTAGTAACCTTCTGGTCTTCAAGTGTTCTTCCATCTTTTTTCTCTGTTCTTTTACTGACTCCTGCGGCTGTTTTACTATCGAACCTCTTCTGGACTTTCAGCACAGCAACGGTCCATGATAAAGTAAGTTCAAGTACCTACCGACCGTTGTAATGAACTCTCGAGAGTATGCAAGATTTGATCTCTCAATTTATTGTTAATTTTGTGGTACGTCTAATATTACAAACTAGAAAGTAACCCGTTGAAATATTTCCGATCTAAATAATACCTACAAAATTTACAGAAGGTCTCGAGTATCGAACTCGCACATTCTGTATGGGAAGCAAGCTCGTTACCACCCCTTAATGAATATGAGAAACTACATCGTATATCGACCTTACTAAACTGTTTCTCCTTTGAAAATGAAAAGGTACTATGTACAAGGATTTAAAGGGTCAGTTTTCAGTTTCACGTAAAAAATTGACCGAAAGGAAATTTGAAAAAAAAAAAAAAAAAAAAAATCGGATGAAACTCACGACAGCCTGGTTAGCTTGGAGGGTAGCGCTTCTGTCTTGTAAGCGCTAGGTCGCTGGTTCGATTCCCGCCCGGGGTGAACTTTATTTCAAACAGATTAGGACCGTACTCGGAACGGTTGACTTTTTTCTATCTTGTCTTCCTTTTCTCTTCGCTTTCAGGACGATGAGATCTCGATGGTTACAGTTCCCTCTATCAAAGCTCTCGTAAAAAAGGAGAATATCCATGAAAAATGTCTTGATTTTTATTTAAGTACCTATCTACCTACCTTCCTACTTATTTATAAAAACTGAATGCCCCTTATTGGATCTTTTTCTTCCAGATACCTCTACACAGACACGCTGAATATTCCCGACCTGGACACTGCCCAGGGCATTCTGTACGCCGCTCAGAAATACCTCATCCCTCATCTAGCCAAACACTGCGTCAAATATCTCGAGTGCAGTCTGAATCTGGACAATCTATTGGATACATTGCGAATAGCTGAGTGTTTCAAAGAGAGTCACCTGAGGAAACAGTGCCTTAAGGTAAATTAGAGCTTGGTATTTTAATTAGAGGACAAAGAGCTTGGCGTTTGAATTAGAGGACAATTAGAGCTTTGTATTAGAGTTTAAGGCAAACACTGTGTCAAATATCTAGAGTGCAGTCTGAATCTGGACAATCTATTGGATACATTGCGAATAGCTGAATGTTTCAAAGAGAGTCACCTGAGAAAACAGTGCCTTAAGGTAAATTAGAGCTTGGCGTTTGAATTAGAGGACAATTAGAGCTTTGTATTAGAGTTTAAGGCAAACACTGTGTCAAATATCTCGAGTGCAGTCTGAATCTGGACAATCTATTGGATACACTTAGAATAGCTGAGTGTTTCAAAGAGAGTCGCCTGAGAAAACAGTGTCCTAAGGTAAATTAGAGTTTGGCGTTTGAATTAGAGGACAAATGAACTTTATTAGAGCTGTAGGAAAAATTGGCTGTCAAGGTAAATTGGAGTTTGGTGTTTGAATTCGAGGACAAATGAGCTTTGTTAGAGCGTTAGGAAAAATAAGCTTTCTTAGGTTTGATAGAGGGAACTGTAACTGCTAAGGTCTTATCGTCCTGAAAGCGAAGAGAGAAGAAGACAGGATAGGAGAAAGCCAGCCGTTCCGAGAACAAACGTTATCTGCTGAGGATAAAATCCGCCCCGTGTGGGAATCGAACCCGCGACCTAGTGCTTACAAATAGGTAATATGTATCTTTATATTGTTATCTATTTTACTATCTATTGTATGGTACCTATGTATCAAGTAATTAACTACCTGTAACTAGTTTCAGTAAAGAGTATGATCTACAACTGTTTGGTTAGCTACGCATGAGTAGCTACTTACATACTTACTCTTTTTTCTCCGTTTACACTGTTCAGGTGTTTTTTTCGGCTCTCGTAGTTATCTGCCATGGATTTTTCACAATATTCACAGAAGTACTTTTTACCCATGGTGGATTAATTATTTTCCGGTTTCTTGTTTCTTTCTTAAGTTTCTTTCCCTTTTCTCTTTTTCCATTTCCAATGATGATGAACAGGTTTTTGTATAGCGGTCACATGTAACATTTATTATTTTTGACGATCTTTACGAAAAAAATACATTTGGACAGTTATATTTTTCATGAGAATCATCAATTATAATAATAATAATGAAAAAATAGAAATGAATAGCTTTAGGATTTAGCTAAAAAATCTCCTTTTATTTCCTGGCCTGTTCACATAGAATCCACCTGAATTGATTGTTTCCATCACGGTCAGAACACAACACATGATTCGTAACATTGATTGGTAGACTGCTAGGGTTTCTTTCTGTTTCCTGATTGTAGATTGATTTGGTCTATGTTGAATTTTGTTATCTTGAATTTTTCTCGTTCTCTGGTTGTGAACCTATTGAAAGAACTGATACCGAAAATTCATGTATTCAACCGGAAATGTGGAATAGACCTTATGCGGCTTGCCAAATATCCAAAATGTCGATTCGGGACGCGAATCCGCGAACATAATTGCCAAATCCGCGAACATAATCGCAGATTAGGATCTAGTGACCTCAAAAATGCTCAAAAAGTGTACCTCATGACTTCTTTAAAATGAGGTTTGATAAAGGGAACTGTAACTGCTAACTGCTGAAGTCCTATTGTCCGGAAACCGGAGAGAGAAGGAAGACAGGATACGAGAGCCAGTCGTTCCGAGAACGAACCTTATCCGTTTGGGATACAGGATAGGAGAAAGCCAGCCGTTCCGAGAACGAACATTATCCCATCAGGATAAAATCCGCCCCGGGCGGGAATCGAACCCACGGCCTTTTCATGAAATTAGGATCTAGTGACCTCAAAAATGCTCAAAATGTGTACCTCATGACTTCTTTAAAATGAGGTTTGATAAAGGGAACTGTAACTGCTAACTGCTGAAGTCCTATCGTCCGGAAACCGGAGAGAGAAGGAAGACAGGATACGAGAGCCAGTCGTTCCGAGAACGAACCTTATCCGTTTGGGATAAAATCCGCCCCGGCTTTGCTAGATTTTTTTTTGTTGTATTGTTGCAAAAACATTTCTGTATTGTTGAGAAACAATGTTTCTGATGTTGCTTTTGGGTACTAGGCATTAAAAGCACCATATATTCTCTTTTTGTTCTTCCTTATTGAGAGTCCTTCTTTTGTTTGTATTGTTGCAAAAACATTTCTGTATTGTTGAGAAACAATGTTTCTGATGTTGCTTTTCGGTACTAGGCATTAAAAGCACCATATACCTATTCTCTTTTTTTTTCCTTATTGAGAGTCCTTCTTTTGGATTTCAGGTCAGGATTGATCAAGAATGTATCAAATTTGAAGAGCAATACTCTCCCCTGGATGGCAGACCTGAAGCGTTTGTTACATTGTATTGTTGCAAAAACATTTCTGTATTGTTGAGAAACAATGTTTCTGATGTTGCTTTTCGGTACTAGGCATTAAAAGCACCATATATTCTCTTTTTGTTCTTCCTTATTGAGAGTCCTTCTTTTGGATTTCAGGTCAGGATTGATCAAGAATGTATCGAATTTGAAGAGCAATACTCTCCCCTGGATGGCAGACCTGAAGCGTTTGTTACTTGCGGTTTAATAGCGGCATTGACATGTCGGAAGTATCAGCCAGATGAGAAACTGTTGAGTGACGACTGCGCTGCCGAAATGTGGTGATTTTTTTGAATCTGGACAATCTATTGGATACATTGCGAATAGCTGAGTGTTTCAAAGAGAGTCACCTGAGGAAACAGTGCCTTAAGGTAAATTAGAGCTTGGTATTTTAATTAGAGGACAAAGAGCTTGGCGTTTGAATTAGAGGACAATTAGAGCTTTGTATTAGAGTTTAAGGCAAACACTACGTCAAATATCTAGAGTGCAGTCTGAATCTAGACAATCTATTGGAAAGGCTGAGAATAAGACGAGTGTTTCAAAGAGAGTCGACTGAGAAAACAGTGCCGTAAGATGAGGTCTAGCTTAGGCTGCTTATCTGCAGTGATAAGACGGGCTGGTTTATTAGGTACCTGTGTAGTCAGGGCCTCGGTAAGTGAGGAGGTAGGGGGGATAACTTGAGGACCTCTTGCTGCTCGTAGTAAATTGGTGAAATTAAGCCCTAATACAGTGGTTCCCCACAGTCTGGCTGAGGTACTATACACAGAGAGTAGATCAGCGTCTAGCTAGGGGACTATAAACAGGGAGTAGACTAGTCCAAATTTCCTCACGCTATATCAATAGCGAAGGTTGAGTGCGAAGGGCATACCACTCGGAAAGGTTTGTTTAGCCAAAACCAGTTGGCCTCAAAGCGATCACTCTAAAGCTCATTGAGAGGCCGACGACAAACGCCCCGACCCGATCTGAACATGGGAAAAGGCGAAGAAGAAGAAGAAGAAGAAGGAAGGACAATGGTTCCCCACCTTTTACTACCTAAAAAATTTAAAAAAAAAAAAAAAAAAAAAAATCGGATGAAACTCACGACAGCCTGGTTAGCTTGGAGGGTAGCGCTTCTGTCTTGTAAGCGCTAGGTCGCTGGTTCGATTCCCGCCCGGGGTGAACTTTATTTCAAACAGATTAGGACCGTACTCGGAACGGTTGACTTTTTTCTATCTTGTCTTCCTTTTCTCTTCGCTTTCAGGACGATGAGATCTCGATGGTTACAGTTCCCTCTATCAAAGCTCTCGTAAAAAAGGAGAATATCCATGAAAAATGTCTTGATTTTTATTTAAGTACCTATCTACCTACCTTCCTACTTATTTATAAAAACTGAATGCCCCTTATTGGATCTTTTTCTTCCAGATACCTCTACACAGACACGCTGAATATTCCCGACACGGATATTCCAATTTTTTTCATGGAGATTCCAATTTTAAAACCAACCCACTCTTTATGGAGTATGGACCCACATTTTGGTACTCAATTCAACCTCAAGAATGTGGTTGTGCAGGTTGTGCTTGAAGTGATTATAAAATGTATACCATGAGTTCTACAGGGGTTATTGACCTCATGTGATCTTGAAGTTTTGGAGGAAATAAGGAAGTAACAAAGAATCTAAAATATGTACTGTGCATCAAACCAGCTTGGACCAAGGCATTCAAATTTGAATAGCCTTGGGCTAAATGGACTGCTCTCATCTTAAACATACCCATTACTGATAGGTAGTACATGTTGTAAATACTAAAGGTACCTATCTACCTTGTAGATACAATTCCCCTTTGTTTGTTTGTTTTTTATTATTATTTTTTTTTTAAAATTCTGTGTTTGGCCCTTTATACATTGTGTGTACTTACACTATTTAAGAGCTGGAGTTTTCTCCCCCTAAGTGGCAAGGTTTTCCTGAACAAGCTCTTCCACTCAACTAGTGATGGGTCGTGGGTAAATACCCACTGGGTGGGTAAATAAAGCTGGCGTAGTGATCCACCACCGACGCAGGCCATAGACGCGACGCCACCAACACTGGCATCTTTTTTTTTTACAAAATGTTTTTATTTTTGGATAGGTAACTGAGGTATTTTTTTTTGACAATACTTTCTTTATTTTATTTTGAACATTTTAAATTACAATTAAATACAATAAATTGATATAGGAATTACGAATTAGTAAAACAGGCCATTAGTGGTTGGTGTTGTTCTAGCGGCTTCAGCTGTAGCCGAATGATGATGGCAGAATAAAGAAAAGATATCTTTTTTCATCTGCTTTATACCGAAATGATGTTCTCTAGCCATGTTTAATTGGCTCGTCCTGAACCGCCGTCAACCATCGTGAGGACTTGTGCTTATTCTTTTCAAGCAGAGAGAACCCTTTGAAACTGCCAGCTAGCTAGGTTGGTTAGGGTTAGCTGTTCTCCTCCCTGTTTATAGTCCCACAGCCAGACACTAGTCTACTTTTTGTTTAACGTCCCCTAGCCCGGCTAACGTCCCCTACCTTCTTCGGCACGGAGGTTACTGATAAGGTTATCAGCTCCCATGGCGTAGTGGTCACTGCGCTCGCCTTGCACGCGGGAGACCCGGGTTCGATTCCCGGCGGTGTCAAGTGATCATGCAAATGATTGATTCCGTGACTGGCTGTTGCGGGGCCCACTCAGCCTCGTGAGGAAAATGAGTAGCTATGACATATAAATGCGCGACCGGTGCCAGCATGGTAGGTAAACATTGAATTTTAGGATTATTGAGATATGTATTGGGAAAATCCTACAATGCTGCAGTGAGCACCAAAGTTGTGACATAATAACACAAAGAAACTGCATTTACATTTTACTGATAAGGTTGTTTACGACCTTGTTCTCTTAGAGAACTATTTCGAGAGCTGTGTTTAAAATATTGCTCTCTCCCTCTCCCTGATTTCAGAAATACTGACTGAACAAGAAGCTTTGCAAATAGAGAAGTCTATTCTTGTCCTAGAAGAACAGTCCGATGTTTCCTCCAGTATCTGTGATAGTCTGTGTATGCCAGATGGATTTTCCTCGCTATCGATACCTAGAATTGAGAGGGTAAGTTTATCTTACTAGCCTTGTTCACCAGAAATCCCTGCTTCGATATCCGACAGAGGCGACATTTCTTTGTGTGCATTCAAAACAGAGTTTAAATACCAATTAAATTATTCTGAAAGGTGATTTGTGCCTGGAATAGGCATCTACTTATAGGTAGTTTGACTTCTCTATTTGCAAAGCTTCTTGTTCAGTCGTAAAAAATTGAGATCTCAAATTCCGGCTCTGGCTATTGACTTCAGATTTGGATTTTCACAAGATTTTGGATTGGAATATCAAATCTATCAAGGCAGAATCCTTATGATTGAGTAGCCAATGAGGAATCTTTCAAATTGCAGGAAAAAATGTACAAACGGGTCGGAACTAATTACAAATAAGTTTCTTACATCATAAGATACTAGTACAAAGTGTATAAAGACTTAAACTAATACGTTTACACCCAGAGCCACAGTCACTTTTTTTCTAACCAAGTTTAAAACCATAAAAAAAGGTACCTTTTTATGAAATGGATGTAGGCATTTAGGACACTTGACTTCCGTTTAAAACCATAAAAAAGGTACCTTTTTATGAAAGGGATGTAGGCATTTAGGACACTTGACTTCGGTTTTAAATTGTGTAAAACAGGGAAAACTTGAGACAATTATTTTCTGATTTTCAATTCTTTTTTTAAGAAAACAAGTTTGAAACTAGTTTTTAATTACCCTATTGAAATAGATGTTGAAACTGAACGAAAAGTGTCTGTGGTCTCCAGGCTTAGGTACTTATTACTAATTCTACAGTAGTAATTACGGAGCATCATTTTACTCCTGTGGGATAGCTCAATTTATACATACCTCACAATTACATAACCTGGACCTTCCCGTGAAAATCGGTTCGAAAACAAGAAGAGAAAAAAACTTTTTCAACTTCAAGGATAAGGACCAAGAGTGGATCCTTGAAAAACCCACTTTTCTACCTTGGTCCATACCGTATTATGCTTCTCTTTTGAGGAATTCTCTTATGACTTGCATGCTATTTTACAGTAATTTCGTAGGTACTATTAACGTTTGACCTTTCTGTGCTGAATTCCAATATTTTCTCTTTAGATTGTACCTATAGGTTTCGTATGCATATCGCACATCTATTTGGTCATATTGGGAAATAGCTGACTACTTAAAAAAAAAAAAAAAAAAAAAAAAAAAAAAAATTGAAAGTAAAAAAGGTTATCAAAAATTTGATGTGAGATTTTTTTTTAGCCTTTATTACCTACTGAAGAAAAACAAAATAAAGTACCTACCTACCTACCTATAAAAATGAAATTTCTCTGCCAGACAAGATGGGAACTTTTTTCATTTATGTGTTTAATAATTTACGAATTAAACCGAGTTAAAAAGCACACATTAACGCCTCCATGAATAATTCAGACACTCAAAATGTTTCGGGACTTTTCTTGTTTACCCTGGCAGGCCTTTTTTTTTTCTCTTTTTGTCTGATTTTACCCAAATGCATACCCTCTATTGTTCACGTAATTGTAATCAATACCTATAACTTTTGCGTTGGAACATAGAATAGAATATACCCTGCTTCTACTGCCAGAATGAGACTGAAAAATCCCTTTACTACCGCAGTCTAAACAAGGCCTTATGTATTTGGTGCAATATTTTTAAAATACAATTACAATTATAGAAAAAAGAGCCCTTTTGCATAAATTTACATAAAAAGGGCTACATAAATAGTATTTAACCATCGACTTCTCTGTGTTTCCAGTTAACCTGTGAGATACCGTACTCAAGATGTCTGATGAACAATAGGATCAAATATTGGCTTGGAGGTTTACTTCGGTGTCGTTTTAATATTTAACCATCGACTTCTCTGTGTTTCCAGTTAACCTGTGAGATACCGTACTCAAGATGTCTGATGAACAATAGGATCAAATATTTGCTTGGAGGTTTACTTCGGTGTCGTTTTGAAAGCAAGTATTGCCTGTTGGTGACAGGGTTCTCAATGTATACCAAACTGCCCAATGTATACGGTAGGAATTACTATGAAAAGCTGACTGGATATGAGGAACGGTTTACGATAACTGTCAAGGTAAGAGTGGAATGTTGGTTGGAAAAGCTCCGTTCTGGAGAATCCTATCTTTTTTAACCAATGTTTTTTGGTTTACATACCTCGGCTGGGATTGTATCCACGCCCTCCTGATTCGAGTGGAAGGTTGGTTGGAAAAGCTCCGTTCTGGAGAATCCTATCTTTTTTAACCAATGTTTTTTGGTTTACATACCTCGGCTGGGATGGTATCCACGCCCTCCTGATTCCCAGTTGCCTGTTCCACGGAAGTGTGTTTCACCGCTGTTTTTATTTCGTAGCAATGAAAAAACTGTTACATTAGACTCATGTGGCCTGTGTCGTAGCATACCTATCCGGTAGTATGTCCCTCGCCAGATGGGCGATAAGAGACACAATACTTCCCCATTTAGTAATCGAAATACGAGAGCAATTTTTTTTTGTCGATAATGGGATTCGAACCCGGGACCTTCTGCAGGTCAAGGAAGCGCATATTAATCCATACTTTCGTGAAACAGGCTCCAGGTAGTCCGTTTGTTTCACATCGGACCTCATTTGTTCACAGGACCATCAATATAAAACGCTCAGCGTCACCGAATATCACAACCCCTGTGTCCAGTACAATTCTACCGAGAACATCAAGCTGAAGGAGCCATTCTGGGTTGAGCCAGGACGACCTTATTTTATACTCTTAGACTTGAACATGGAAAATCGGGGCAGATACCCTTCATACGAACTATTTGATGTGGTAAGAATAGATTTTATTCACTGAACAAAGCAAGCTTTTTTTTAAAGAGGTTTGACAGAGGGAACTGTAACTGCTATGGTCTCATCGTCCCGAAATCGAAGAGAGAAGGAAGACAGGATAGGAGAAAGCCAGCCGTTCCGAGAACGAACATTATCCCATCAGGATAAAATCCGCCCCGGGCGGTAATCGAACCCACGGCCTTTTCATGAAATTAGGATCTAGTGACCTCAAAAATGCTCAAAATGTGTACCCCGTGACTTCTTTCTTGTTCACCAGAAATCCCTGCTTCGATACCCGACAGAGGCGACATTTCTTTGTGTGCATTCAAAACAGAGTTTCTCTGATACGAATAAAAACACTGTTACATTAGACTCATGTGGCCTGTGTCGTAGCATACTCTGAAATTAAATTATTCTGAAAGGTGATTTGTGCCTGGAATAGGCATCTACTTATAGGTAGTTTGGAATTCGTAAAAAATTGAGATCTCAAATTCCGGCTCTGGCTCTGGCTATCGACTTCAGATTTGGATTTTCACAACTTTTTACTTAAGATACACAACTGTTGTGTATTCACCCAGTATTTACAATCACCAGTCCACTCTGTATTCTGGTTGCTAAGGCAACATCTCAATAGATAGTTTTCTCCGCCTTCCTCTCTTCCCTGAGCTTTTTCATTGTCATCAATTTTTCCAATAAAACATTTTCGATCTTACATTTATCCTTCACTTTACATATGAGTTCTTCTTCGTACAATAAAATACACAATAACAACTTTTTACTTAGGATATCTGTCTTTTATTAATGATTTTTACCCAAATGCATACCCTCTATTGTTCACGTAATTGTAATCAATACCTATAACTTTTGCGTTGGAACATAGAATAGAATATACCCAGCTTCTACTGCCAGAATGAGACTGAAAAATCCCTTTACTACCGCAGTCTAAATAAGGTCTTATGTATTTGGTGCAATATTTTTAAAATACAATTACAATTATAGAAAAAAGAGCCTTTTTGCATAAATTTACATAAAAAGGGCTACATAAATAGTATTTAACCATCGACTTCTCTGTGTTTCCAGTTAACCTGTGAGATACCGTACTCAAGATGTCTGATGAACAATAGGATCAAATATTGGCTTGGAGGTTTACTTCGGTGTCGTTTGGAAAGCAAGTACTGCCTGTTGGTGACAGGGTTCTCAATGTATACCAAACTGCCCAATGTATACGGTAGGAATTACTTTGAAAAGCTGACTGGATATGAGGAACGGTTTACGATAACTGTCAAGGTAAGAGTGGAAGGTTGGTTGGAAAAGCTCCGTTCTGGAGAATCCTATCTTTTTTAACCAATGTTTTTTGGTTTACATACCTCGGCTGGGATGGTATCCACGCCCTCCTGATTCCCAGTTGCCTGTTCCACGGAAGTGTGTTTCACCGCTGTTTTTATTTCGTAGCAATGAAAAAACTGTTACATTAGACTCATGTGGCCTGTGTCGTAGCATACCTATCCGGTAGTATGTAAAAAAAAAAAAAAAAAAAAAAAAAACCCTGTTCGGAATGAAAGAACATATGTTTTTTTTTGTTGTTTTGCGATATAACTTTTGAACGGTAGTTGATCCGATTTTTGTAACGGTACATGTCCTGTTTAACACATAGGTACTTACTGGAATTTAATTTTTGGGTCATCGCGTATCGGGGGCTTAATAGGGTTAATATTTCGAAATAATTCTACAGGTCACCCTCTACGGAACCCCTTGAAAGACAAATCTAATTAGCAGTTGGTTTTGGGGATAAAGTTAAAAACAAAAAAAAAAAAAAAAAATGTGGTAGTTAAAACTCAAAATTTAGTTCGTTCGTTCGTTCGTTCAGCCAGTAAATCAGTTACAGCCTAGATCTCTTCATCCCACAATGTTCCTCAGTCCTCAATCATTCACTCATCTGAAAACATAAATATGTTCAACCTTGATACCTCTTCAGCATCAATACTAGTCCACCAATAGCACAATAGATTCTCCGTTTACAAGACGTATTATTAGCCACTTAGTAATATCAGCCGTGATCGTCTAGTGGTTAGGACCCTGCGTTGTGGCCGCAGTAACCCAGGTTCGAATCCTGGTCCCGGCAGTATTTTTTTTGCATTTTTTCACTCGTCATTTTATCGATAATTTGATACTCCCTTTGTCCAAAAAGCCAGCACCTCAGAACAGCTTTCGCATTACTTCAAGGCATATTCTTTTACGTCCCTAGTCCCTACATATCCGGTGAAAAGTTTGCTTTATTTGTTTTCTCTTGGAGGGTTTCAGCAGTCATTATATATAAGTTCTGTGGGTCAACTTGATAAAGGAGAACCAAAAAGGCAGATATATTTTGCAGAACTTCAAAGATTGTTGAAGTTCTGCAAAATATATCTGCCTTTTTGGTTCTCCTTATCAAGTTATTTGTTTTCGACAAAGTTCGTTTACTATGGCACAAAATTTGTTCCATATTTCCATAATGCTCTCTTATGAGGTACCAAATTTCGCTGTTGTAATATCGTTTACTTTAATATCGAATCAAAGTCCGCCCCGGGCGGGAATCGAACCCGCCACCTATCGCTCACCAGCCCTTCTTTCGTTTCCAGATGATGTGTACAAACCCGTGCGTTTGGTGGAACCCGGAACTGATAGGGGTAGCCACCCTCTCCCCCTCCACTTTCTCCTACCTCCTGGACATTATGCCCCTGCCCAGTAGGGAACTCGATGTACTTTTGCTACTGATTGGTTGGGGTCGGGCTAGCTGTAAAGCTCTGGATATAACCCCGACCGGGCCTAATATACGGCGACTTCTTGACCAGTATGATCTGCTTCGTCGAGTGAGGTTCCTGCGAATGAGTAGCGAGGAGTTTGCATTGGTGAAACAGAGAGGTGAGTTTTTTTTTTGAGAGAGGTTTGACAGAGGGAACTGTAACTGCTATGGTCTTATTGTCCCGAAATCGAAGAGAGAAGGATGACAGGATAGGAGAAAGCAGCCGTTCCGAGAACGAACATTATCCCATCAGGATGAAATCCGCCCCGGGCGGGAATCGAACCCGCGGCCTAGCGCTAATAAGGCAGACGCACTACCAACTAAGCTAACTAGGCTGGCAGTTTGACCTTTAATAGTCAACTATGCCACCTGATTATCCACCATCCAAAATCCGCCCCGGGCGGGAATCGAACCCGCGGCCTAGCGCTTACAAGGCAGACGCACTACCAACTAAGCTAACTAGGCTGGATAATACTTTCTTTATTTTATTTTGAACATTTTAAATTACAATTAGATACAATAAATTGATATAGGAATTAGTAAAACAGACCATTAGTGGTTGGTGTTGTTCTGGCGGCTTCAGGTGTAGCCGAATGATGATGGCAGAATAAAGAAAAGATATCTTTTTTCATCTGCCTTATACCGAGATGATGTTCTCTAGCCATGTTTAATTGGCTCGTCCTGAACCGCCGTCAACCATCGTGAGGACTTTTGCTTATTCTTTTCAAGCAGAGAGAACCCTTTGAAACTGCCAGCTAGCTAGGCTGGTTAGGGTTAGCTGTTCTCCTCCCTGTTTATATTGTAAAATGTAAATGCAGTTTCTTTGTGTTATTACTGACATTTGATTTTGAGTTTTGAGTTCAAAATTTTTACATGTCCTTCGCCCTCGACATTTGGTATTTCTTCAGCAAGGTAAATTGGTAGATATCCTCCAAATTTAAAGTCCCCCAATCAGACTCAGCTAATCCACTCCATGTTTAAGGTCCCCTAGCCATACGTGGCAATTTTCTTAGGTACAAAGCAAAATAATTTCGACGCCATAGGTGTATGTATGGTCATGTCAACAAAGGTCGGTCACACGGTTTACCACGGTTTGGAACAGAGAATTGCCAGGTTATATGTCTGTCTGCTGTATCATGTGATCCTGCATTAAAAATTAAGGTGATGTGATTACAAGTAATAAGAAAATAGGTGCATACTAAGACAAGGTTTCAAGACTTTCAAGTGAAAAGCCTTGTTTTTGAAAAAAAAAAAGTAGGTAGATTTCCAATTGTTCAAAATAAGTAATTCTAAGTACAATATAAATCAAAATACGAAAGAAAACTTCGAGCCCAAATAGAGATGGAAATTTCCCATATAAAATTCCCCTGTATTTTGAGGTAGAAAATATGACTAGAGTTTCATAGAAAATTCATTATATTATACAATTTGCTTGCCATGTACTGTTGATTCATCATTTGTGAGCTTAAACTACCTCTATGACTACAGTTACTATGTACATACTACTCATCTTACCTTTGAGTCTGCACATTCTGCATTTGGGTCTCTAAACGAGGCCACAACCTGAGTTTAAACTAAACCCGATTTACGTTTTAACTCTCGGTTTAAGCAATTTGATTTTAAGATTTTACTGAGATTGAGGGTTGAACTTATGGGCCAGCCCGGCTCATAGGTTTTCCATTAACTTTCTTACTTCCTATCCTACAAATATTTTTCTCACACGAAACCAAAGTTACATTATACTTACAGTTCTAGGTTCTACATTCAGGTTCATTTATTTTACTTTATTTATTTCCTTATTGATTTAATTTTATTTTTAATTTAGTCTTATTTTCCTTTCACAATTTTCCCTCCTCTGAAGCTCGTTCCCCTCTTTGGTGTGGTAGCACCTGTACTAAACCATAGGAAATTCAAGATGGCGCCATCGGAATCGGTTCTGTTTCCGAAAGGAAAATAGGTACACGTTCTTTCTTCAGTCTTTTTTTTTTTAATTAGTATTATCCTTCAAACATTTCATGAGGTGTCTGTTATAATGGTGTAATCTACGAGTATTATTCCTGGTGCATTGGTATTTTGAGGGTGATATTTCTAAGTTTAACGGTGGATTTCACCAATGACTTAATCAGAGATTTCACTAATTTGAGAATTTTCAATAATCCAAAGAGGAGTTTTTAATGATACAAACAGGAATTTTTAAAGACTCCTCCTTTTTAAATCACTATAAACTCCTTTGTGGATTACCTATTAAAAGCTCCTTTTTGGACAATTCAAAATTCCCCCATTAGTTAAATCTCTCATTAAGTCGTTGGTAAAACTTTTTTTAAAAATAATTAAAATCATCCGTTTTGTGATTGGTCATGGTAATTTCTATAGAAATAAGTTGGTGTTTATTTATTTCCGTTGTAATATTTATTATATCCTTTATTTATTTATCTTGTTGATTGTATTTTTTCTAATTGTTCATTTTGTATATGCCCTGTGGGTCTCCTAAATTATTTATTTTTCAAATAGGTACTCCTGTGTAATTAACACAAAAGCTTTCTTGTATATGCCCTGTGGGTCTCCTAAATTATTTATTTTTCAAATAGGTACTCCTGTGTAATTAACACAAAAGCTTTCCAAAAAATAAATCAAAAAATAAAAACTTTTTTATTTTTTAGTTGTTTTTGTAATTTTTTTCTTCTTTATTTTGCTTTTCAAAGTAACCTTTAAGATTTCAAATATTTTTTCCAGACAGAAAAAAATAAATAAAAGGAAAGAAAAAAAGTTGGTTTCAAAAATGACAAAACATCGATAGAAAACTTTATTTTGCTTTTCAAAGTAACCTTTAAGATTTCAAATATTTTTTCCAGACAGAAAAAAATAAATAAAAGGAAAGAAAAAAAGTTGATTTCAAAAATGACAAAACATCGATAGAAAATTTGCGTCCCTTTCCATTGTGTAAAGAATTGCCTGCAATTTGGAAAGAATCCGGAAATAATATACAAACACTTTCTCCCCAACCATAAGGGTGACCCTTGATAGATTTTGGATTGGAATATCAAATCTATCAAGGCAGAATCCTTATGATTGAGTAGCCAATGAGGAATCTTTCAAATTGCAGGAAAAATGTACAAACGGGTCGGAACTAATTACAAATAAGTTTCTTACATCATAAGATACTAGTACAAAGTGTATAAAGACTTAAACTAATACGTTTACACCCAGAGCCACAGTCACTTTTTTTCCAACCAAGTTTAAAACCATAAAAAAGGTACCTTTTTATGAAAGGGATGTAGGCATTTAGGACACTTGACTTCGGTTTTAAATTGTGTAAAACAGGGAAAACTTGAGACAATTATTTTCTGATTTTCAAGTCTTTTTTTAAGAAAACAAGTTTGAAACTAGTTTTTAATTACCCTATTGAAATAGATGTTAAAACTGAACAAAAAGTGTCTGTGGTCTCCAGGCTTAGGTACTTATTACTAATTCTACAGTAGTAATTACGGAGCATCATTTTACTCCTGTGAGATAGCTCAATTTATACATACCTCACAATTACATAACCTGGACCTTCCCGTGAAAATCGGTTCGAAAACAAAAAGAGAAAAAAACTTTTTCGATTTCAAGGATAAGGACCAAGAGTGGTTCCTTGAGAAAGCCACTTTTGTACCCTGGTCCATAGTCCATACCGTATTATGCTTCTCTTTTGAGGAATTCTCTTATGACTTGCATGTTTTTTACAGTAATTTCGTAGGTACTATTAACGTTTGACCTTTCTATGCTGAATTCCAATATTTTCTCTTTAGATTGTACCTATAGGTTCCGTATGCATATCGCACATCTATTTGGTCATATTTGGTTCAATCGGAAAAAAGTCCGCATTTTATAATACAACTTAAATAAAATAGTCCTAAAGTTCTACAAATATACACATCCTTCACGCTGTTTGTTTGGTAGGTACGGTTCGTAAGATTGTCGTCAATAAATATCAATATGTACACATTTATATGAAGTTTTGGTTAACCCCCGGGCAAATGTTGGAAAGTCCAGTTAACCTGTGAGATACCGTACTCAAGATGTCTGATGAACAATAGGATCAAATATTGGCTTGGAGGTTTACTTCGGTGTCGTTTGGAAAGCAAGTACTGCCTGTTGGTGACAGGGTTCTCAATGTATACCAAACTGCCCAATGTATACGGTAGGAATTACTTTGTTGGAAAGTTGGTTTAACCCTCCTCATTTTGATGTTGGGTCAAACTCCTTAATTCTAGATTTCCAGAGTTGGTAGTTTTATTTCGTCAAGGAAGTAAAATCACAGACTCTGCAAAATTAGAAACAAAGAGTTTAAAATAAACCCCCCAAACCCGAGTTCTTCGTAGAGATGTTGGTTGAATCTCGTTTTTTCTAGAGTTTGGAAAGCAACACCTCTTTAATTCTTAGGATTTTGTTGAGAGTTGGAGGTTAAGCTCTGGTGTTTAGTCTCACGTCCTTTTTTGTGGGTATGTTGGACGTTTGCAGAGTAGATGGATCAAAAACCTCATGTCAGTTGTTTTGCAGAGCTAGTGCTTCTGTCATGAGGGTTCAACCGTTGTTACAGACGGAATGGAGGGTTCTCTGGGGGTTTGTAGATTAGCTCAGTAGATAGATTTAATATCTCAGTTGTTTTGCATAGCTTCTGTGCTTCTGTCATGAGGGTTCAACCCTTGTTACAGACGGAATGGAGGGTTCTCTGGGGGTTTGTAGATTAGCTGGATGGATTTAATATCTCAGTTTTGCATAGCTTCTAGTTCTTTGGAGGGTTCAACCCTTCTTACAGTTGTCAGGGTCGGTTCATCGTTGGAGGGCTCAACCCTTGTTGCCCGGGCATGGTTTCACCATCTTACAGACGGATGCCGGGGTTTCTGGATCGCACAAAGTTGAGCAGTTCATCGCTGTCTTCACACACGAAGGGCTTCAGATGATGACAGGCGACGTCGTGCTAGGGAGAAGGGAGACATGAAGAAAAATATGCGTGGGTAAATGGAAGCTAAAAGATTACAAACTTTGTTTTACCTACAGGAGACAAAAGTAACTAGAAATAACTTAATTTTTTTCCTTTTAGATCTTATACCTACTGGAGGACTGATGGAGGTACAGTGGCGTAGCGTGGTCTAAATTCAAGTGTAGGGCGTTGTAGGGCTCATGCACAGGTCTACCAAGTCCCTTCACAGTACATGCCATTAATATTTATGGGCATTAGAGTGAACTTTTGAGTTGTATGGCCGCCATACACGCCATACACACACGCTACGCCACTGACTCCGAGCATTTGAAAACAACAAACATATTTCCTAATAGCCGTCTCTTGGGCCAGCCAGGTGTCAGGTATACCTGATAGTGTGTGTGTGTGTGCTCATCAGGTATCAGGTAGACCTGATCAGTTGTACCTGTCAGATCTACCCTATAGTAAGCGGCTGGTCTAAGAAATGCATTGGAGAGATAAGTTCTTAGGGTGTGTCCAAACAAAGTCGAGCAGCCGTCGATCGACGAGAAAAATCTACCTCTCGAGGCAGTGTGGACGGTTCTGTCGACATCGATCGATGGGCGGTCGACTATGTGTGGACACACCTGTAGAGTAGCGCGGAATACATATTTTTGTATGTATTCTATGAATGGGGGTACATCTCAACAAAAATACACAGGACATTTTATTAAAGTAAAAGAAAAAAAGAAAGTGAAAAAAAAAGAGTTGTTTGTTGCCTTGCAAGCTTCAAGCCTACTGTGATAACCCGCTCAACCATGGGGGGATACTTTCAGTCTCTCACTCTCTTTTTCTCGGCCTACAATAACCACTCGAAAGGTCGCGGGTTCGATTCCTCACCTGGGCAGCTTCTCTGTTGTCGGGTTGCGCCTGTCCGAAGCCACCAGTAGCGCTCCAGTCACCGGTATTTCTCTGGGTGGTGGGTCCAATCTTAGCGCCCGATCCGGACCAGAACCAGCCGTTAACGTTAGCGGGCTGCAGGTCTGGCCTGTCGCAGCCATTGAAGTTACACTTGCGGCCTGAGGTCCAAATGTAACGGACGTTGCCTGAGGGACAGGGAAGAGAAAAGTGTTAAGGTTCGTCTACACTACGGTCGATGCTAGCCAGCCTAGTTCGACTTTCGGCCCTGATGGCCTCCGGGGGTGAAAATGGATTCTCTGGTGTGGAAAGGGGGCGGAAAGGGGTGAAAATGGATTGATATTTCATTTTCGGGGCCGAATTTGAATGAGAATCATTAGTGAGACCTGTTTGAATCACAAATCAATTTTCCATTCATCTTTACCTTCTTAATTTTCTGCTTACCTCCTTCTACAATAACCCCCTCCCTTTTTCAATTTGCAAAACTAAGAAGAAAAAGAAAATGTTTGTCCCTGATTCTAGGTACAACAAAAAGCAAAGAAAGAGAACTGAAATCTGAATGGAAAAAAGAGAGAGAAATAATGAAAGTTTTTTTTTTTAAAAAAAAAAAAAAAACCATTGCCAAAGGCTATGTTCATTTTCTTTCCGTTTGTTTTTCCTGAACTTTAGTTTTAAGAAAAAAGAAGAAGAAGAAGGAAAAAAAAAAAAAAAGATTCTTAAAAGATAAAGAAAAGACAATAGTAAGAACAGCAACAGTGTCAATATTGGAGAGAGAGGGGGCAAAAGTAATACGACAAACTTCATCTGCTCTCTCCAACCTTTTGTTAAAAAAAAAAAAAAATTGCGGGCAGCCATTTTTTCGTGATGACGTCAGTTCATGCGAGGTCGTAAACCATGGCTGTTTCAACGTTATTTTTTTTGTGACCTTTTAGCGACATTTTAGGGGATTTAGGTACCGTTTTGGATGTTTTTGAGTGCGCCAATGCACTTTTTGGGTACTTTTCCATCGGAATAGGACTCTATCTCGAAAAAAATTTTCATTTGGTTGAGCCCCTATAATTTTCGCGGGCAGCCATTTTTTCGTGATGACGTCAGTTCATGTGTCAGTTCGTGATGACGTCAGTTCATGTGTAAACCATGGCTGTTTCAACGTTATTTTTTTGTGACCTTTTAGCGACATTTTAGGGGATTTAGGTACCGTTTTGGATGTTTTTGAGTGCGCCAATGTACTTTTTGGGTACTTTTACATCGGAATAGGACTCTATCTTGAAAAAAATTGTCATTTGGTTGAGCCCCTATAATTTTCGCGGGCAGCCATTTTTTCGTGATGACGTCAGTTCATGTGTCAGTTCGTGATGACGTCAGTTCATGTGTAAACCATGGCTGTTTCAACGTTATTTTTTTGTGACCTTTTAGCGACATTTTAGGGGATTTAGGTACCGTTTTGGATGTTTTTGAGTGCGCCAATGTACTTTTTGGGTACTTTTACATCGGAATAGGACTCTATCTCGAAAAAAAATTGTCATTTGGTTGAGCTTCTATAATTTTCGCGGGCAGCCATTTTTTCGTGATGACGTCAGTTCATGTGTCAGTTCGTGATGACGTCAGTTCATGTGTAAACCATGGCTGTTTCAACGTTATTTTTTTGTGACCTTTTAGCGACATTTTAGGGGATTTAGGTACCGTTTTGGATGTTTTTGAGTGCGCCAATGCACTTTTTGGGTACTTTTTCATCGGAATAGGACTCTATCTCGAAAAAAATTGTCATTTGGTTTAGCCCCTATAATTTTCGCGGGCAGCCATTTTTTCGTGATGACGTCAGTTCATGTGTCAGTTCGTGATGACGTCAGTTCATGTGTAAACCATGGCTGTTTCAACGTTATTTTTTTGTGACCTTTTAGCGACATTTTAGGGGATTTAGGTACCGTTTTGGATGTTTTTGAGTGCGCCAATGTACTTTTTGGGTACTTTTACATCGGAATAGGACTCTATCTCGAAAAAATTGTCATTTGGTTGAGCCCCTATAATTTTCGCGGGCAGCCATTTTTTCGTGATGACGTCAGTTCATGCGAGGTCGTAAACCATGGCTGCTTCAACGTTATTTTTTTTTGCGACCTTTGAGCGACATTTTAGGGGATTTAGGGACCGTTTTGGATGTTTTTGAGTGCGCCAATGCACTTTTTGGGTACTTTTACATCGGAATAGGACTCTACCTCGAAAAAAATTGTCATTTGGTTGTGCCCCATTCATAATGTTTAAATACCTACCAGGAATTTATATTTTTTGACCCTTTTTTGTGACACAGACCACAAGCGTCCAATGTAGCACTTGTTTCATTGCTACGAAATAAAAACGGCGGTGAACCATTCATCCTTTTTTTTAGTACAAATTTTTGTCGATGATGGACATCGAACCCGGGACCTTGTGCTTGGATTTTTACTTTCCTTATTTCAATTTAATCTTACCTCTGGTGATTCTCTGCTTCACAAACTCGTTCTCCTGCGGGGTTTCCAAGCTGACGGCGTCCATACAATGTCTTCGGCAGATGTTTCGGGCATCCAGCCAGTCAACTTCCAGACTTCGAGTGGGGGCGTGTTCCCAACTGAAGAAGTAGGAGTGAGTCACTCCCCGAGCGTCCCGGTAGGTGGAGTGACGGACCCCTGTGAAGGTGAGGTAAGAGAGAGGGGGTTAGATTTTGGCAGGCTAAATAAAGCACCTCTAAAGTAGGTACCTATACTTGTAATTTTACTTTTAAATTAGGTAGGTAAATCAGGACGATAAGTCTCGAATACAAAATTGTATGAATGCCTGGAAATAAAAACTGATTATGCAATGTGCGAAGCAAGAAACACCCGAAATCACAGCAGATAAAGTACATACATAATATTATGTAGAAATCATTGAAAACTTGGAGCTCATTTTGTTCATATTGATTGATGTTCAATTTCAATCAATAAAATAATCAGGATTTAGGTATCTTTGTTCCTTGTGGTAAAGGTAAGGCAAATGTCTTCGGCAGATGTTTCGGGCATCCAGCCAGTCAACTTCCAGACTTCGAGTGGGGGCGTGTTCCCAACTGAAGAAGTAGGAGTGGGTCACTCCCCGAGCGTCCCGGTAGGTGGAGTGACGGACCCCTGTGAAGGTGAGAGAAGAGAGAGGGGGTTAGATTTTGGCAGGCTAAATAAAGCACCTCTAAAGTAGGTACCTAGGTAATTTTACTTATTTTAAATTAGGTAGGTAAATCAGAACGATAAGTCTCGAATACAAAATTGTATGAATGCCTGGAAATAAAAACTGATTATGCAATGTGCAAAGCAAGAAACATCCGAAATAACAGCAGATAATGTACGTATAGAAAATGGAGTGACGGACCCCTGTGAAGGTGAGAGAAGAGAGAGGGGGTTAGATTTTGGCAGGCTAAATAAAGCACCTCTAAAGTAGGTACCTATACTTGTAATATTTTACTTTTAAATTAGGTAGGTACCTAAATCAGGTTAATCAGGACGATGAGTCTCGAATACAAAATTGTATGAATGCCTGGAAATAAAAACTGATTATGCAATGTGCAAAGCAAGAAACACCCGAAATGACAGCCGATAAAGTATGTAGAAATCACTGAAAACTTGGAGCTCATTTTGTTCATATTGATTGATGTTCAATTTCAATCAATAAAATTATCAGGATTTAGGTATATTTGTGCCTTGTGGTAAAGGTAAGTCAAAGCCTTTCCAAAAAATTTGTGGATATGAAGGATAGCCTTGCACTCCAAGCAGAGGGCCGAAACTCTTTGACTCCATCAGGAATCGATGGCAATTTCTAACGAGCATCTAACTTTATTATCTGTCTATATCGTTTGTACTCCATCCTGTCTGTATCTGAAGCTATCCCAACTTCTACGATTACATAGCAATCTAACAAGCTCCTTCTACAGTCTACATTATAGGTAGGTACTTATACAATACACACAAAAGCTATTTAAAGCTTCACTGCATAAAACATCAACTACACTATCTAACGATCTAATGTAAGAAAGACAGGATAGGAGAAAGCCCAGTCGTTCCGAGAACGAACCTTATCTGTGAGTCATTAAGGTTTTGTGCCAGCCCCGTGTTAGCCTTGTAAGTGCTAGGCCGCGGTTAGGTGAAATTTGTCTTAAACAAGTAAGGTTACGTTCTCGGAACGGCTCACCCTAATCGACAGTGTTATTTTGATAGGCACCTTCGTTTCCTGGCGTCTATATTTCTGACACAAGCACAGCACACTGATACCCATAACTCATAAAGAATCTACATCCACTCGTTAGCAAAGAAAGTGCCCTTAAAAGACCTACCGCCAAGCATAAATATAGTCTGTAATAAAACATAATTTATCTAATTTGTTTGCCATATTGATAATGGGGTTTAGTGTTACTTACAGTAGTAAATAGTAGATCAGGTAATAAACATAGGTGTCTAGGTAGCTAATTGAAACCCACAGCTAGCTATTAGGAGAATAGGAGCTGGTAGCCAGACCGCTGGTATTACGCTATAGTCAGATACTTTGTCGATTTTTAGTCCGTCCTTCCTTTATTATTACAATAGTAATAAAAAAGGTATAAGGGACGGACTATTGTATTATTGATACATAACAGAAAATAAAAATCCTAGGGTAGTTAGGTATAGCTGTAGCGGGTTCGTCCGAAAATACGGCTTTATTTTTAAGAGGTTTGATAACAGGGAACTGGAAATGGTAGGGTCTTATCGTCCCGAAATCGAACAGAGAAGGAAGACAGGAGAAAGCCATTCGTTCCGAGAACAAATCTTATCCCTTCAGGATAAAATCCGTCCCGGGCGGGAATCGAACCCGCGGCCTAGCGCTTTACAAGGCAGACGCGCTACCTCACAAGCTAACTAGGCTGGCGACCTCCATACCTATCTACTGAAATCCAATTGATTCTGATGAACCAAACGTACTGGAATGTTACAGGATAAAAATAGGTAATTTCTGGACTGTCATTCCACAACCAGAGGTCAGGTCAAACTTGTGTACATGAATAATACAGTGTTGTGTGTATTACACACTGTGTAATACCAGTTACCAGTTCGAACTATTTGATTGGTTTTCAAATGAGCCAAGTCAAAAAAATCAATCTATCGCGCCAATCTTACAATGTTTGCTGTTTTTACCGCGTAATTATGTTCGCATATAGGCAAACGATTTATTTTGTAGCAAAGGTTTCTCAGGTTGTGTTATGTAAGAGCTTGTCTCATAGTTTCTGACATCCACTTGCTGCAATCCATCAATTTTATTCTATACGGACCGGTTTTTGAGCCACATTTCTTAAATGTCGGGTCAAGCCAAAGGTCCCCCAGTTGATTTGGGTCAAAAGTTGAAGTCTTAACCATTTTATAAACCGAGTTGCTTTAGAACTTATAAGGCAAAAAAAGGAAAGGGAAGCGTAGATAAACAACTATACCTACGTATATTTATGTATCTTATTTTGCCTCGGTGGTGTAGTGGTCAAGGCGCTCGCCTGGTAAACAGGAGGGCGTGGGTTGAATCCCAGCCGAGGTAAGGGATTTCATCCTCAATATAATTTGAGAATTTGACCACAATAATAGTAGTAGCCTACTGCTGGAGTAAAGGGACTTTTCAGTCCTTTGCGAGCAGTACAAATAAGCACTATTATTATTATTATTTTAGGATTCTTAGAAGAGGAGATGGTTAGGAAAGGGTAGAGAGAAGAAATGAGTTTGGATGTAGGGGGTAAAAGGAGAAGGATTTGGTCGAAAATGAGATAGAAAGATAAAGTGGAGGAGAATCTTAGAGAAAAGGACTGAAAAGAAACAAAAAGAAACATTGGATAAAAGGAAGTGTGGAGTGGTAAAATCCAAAGTGGAAAAGGAGGCGGATGCGGAGAAGGAGATGAAGAAGGAGGATAAGAAGAAGAAGAAGGAGGAGGAGGAGGAGGAGAAGGAGGAGAAGGAGTAGTAGAAGAAAAACAAAAGGAGAAGAAGGAGAATTAGAAAAAGGAGATGAGGAAGTAGAAAAAGGAGAAGGAGGGGGAGGAGGAGACAAATGATTTGTAAAATACATTGGTAAGAAATAGGACAGCCAGCCTAGTTAGCTTAGCTGGTAGTGCGTCTGCCTTGTAAGCGCTACCGCGAGTTCGATTCCCGCCCGAGGCGGATTTTATCCTGATGGGATAATGTTCGTTCTCGGAACGGCTGGCTTTCTTCCTATCCTGTCGGGCAGAAACGAAGACAGCTCCAACAATAAGCAAAACAGCTTGCTTCAACATGATGTGTGAGGATCTGAAACATAAAGAGAGGTTCAAGTTAGTTTATTGATCGAACGAGTGTGAAATTTCTGTGTGATTCCAGAAATTACAAAATTACGAACTAATTCCAAGTTTTCTTTCTTTGAAACGCTTTAACACTGTGGACAAACAGTCGTTTGCACCGGTAAAGGTAGGTATTTTGAAAAACTCTGGAATTGTAAGTCGGCTTTGGCAGAATGATAATGGTCATTGTATGAAAAAAAAACTTGTTGATTTGTTTTTCAGTCC
Organism: Diaphorina citri; assembly: GCF_000475195.1. Classification (NCBI taxonomy): domain Eukaryota; kingdom Metazoa; phylum Arthropoda; class Insecta; order Hemiptera; family Psyllidae; genus Diaphorina; species Diaphorina citri. The sequence goes on along the minus strand of NW_007378267.1, from coordinate 50,338 downwards.
AATTTGTTTATCACTGTAATCTGATACCTACATTTAATATCTGCAAGTAGCAAGTAGGTACATATGTAGCTACGCTATTTATTATTATTATTATTATTATTATTTTAAATCAAGATAGTCACGTCAATATAGACAACTAATTTCCCTACTGTCAGACTTGTTTTCATTGTCAATACCTATTTACCTATTCTCAGGTCTTGTGGCTGTCTATCTTTGTTAATTGACTAGTCACCATAATCATTATCCGTAGGATAATTAACTTATAATCTGTTGTACTACAAATTATGTTGTATGCATTACAATCTGTCCTACTACAATCTGTTGTAGTCTATGGTTTCAGGTAGGTATTTATTTACAAAACGGAAATACTCCATTATTACTATTATGGTTGTCTGGACCTCAACACTGAAGTAGGTACCTACGGTCTCAAAACCCGTGGCGTGGGGTGAGATTTTTCAAAGGGGGAACCTAGCTATAAACCTTTTACAGTAAGCTATTTTTTTTTTTTTTTTAAATTTATTTATTTTTTTGCCAGTCTAGTTAGCTCTGTGCGTAAAGCAACAACATTGTTGTAGATAAACGTACAACTAGGTACATATAGGTACATACTTACCAATCGTAGCTCGTTTTATTTATCTTTTTTTTCAAGAGGTTTGACAGAGGGAACTGTAAGTGCTTAAGGTCTTATCGTCCCGAAATGGAAGAGAGAAAAAAGACAGGATAAGAGAAAACCAGCCATTCCGGGACCGAACATTATCCGTTCAGGATAAAATCCGCCCCGGGCGGGAATCGAACCCGCGGCCTAGAGAACAAAGACAGTTTAGGTGACAGCCATGCATTTAGTAGGCTCACTGAGTCACTGCATATTTATTTGTATTCTACTAGGTATTTTTTGGCATTTCACTTTTTTTACATTTAATCACCTATCTACCTATTTTCAAACAAAACTCTCTTTTTCCATTTTGCTTTTTGTATATCTTTAGGTAGGTATTTGTCTCACATTCTTTTTGGGTTTCACTATATGCATGTTTGTAGGTTCACTCAGTTCACTGCATTTTTGTATTTTACTATTTTTACTTTCTATTATTTCCATTTCACATTTTGCAGTTCACTATAAATTTGCATTCCACTCTTTTCGCATTTTCAAGTCATAAAATTTAGCGAAGTGCATTAAGCAGGGAACGACATTTGTGACAAGCATTTATGCTTAACACAATTAAAATTCCTTTTTGATTCATTAATGGCCGGTTCTTAAAAGTGTGTGTGTGTGTTTTCATTAATGGCCGGTTCTTAAGAGTGTTTGTGTGTTTTCATTAATGGCCGGTTCTTAAAAGTGTGTGTGTGTGTGTTTTCATTAATGGCCGGTTCTTAAAAGTGTGTGTGTGTGTTTTCATTAATGGCCGGTTCTTAAAAGTGTGTGTGTTTGTGTTTTTTTTTTTCTTTTTTTTCATTGGCAAAGTTCGATGAACCGATACATCAATAAACCACTGAGGCTAGGTTGAAGGCAAATCAAGGTTGACAATGTTGAGCACAATAGTAAATGGCAGTCATTAAGGTATCCCAATCTCAAATATGTATGCACTTGACAATTCATTGACGTATGCAATTGTATTCATTCATAGATGCAACGATAGACATCTAAATATAGATAGATATTTAAATATAGGTATAGAGAATAGTAGAGAATTAGAGATAAGTATCGCTAGCGATCTACGTGCAGCAAATAAATCACATCGCATTATCCGATCTGTTATAAATCGCTTTACTACCTAACTGTCTGCTAACACAGGAAACTTTCTTCCGGAGTCGAAAAAAGTTATTTCCAGACCGCGCTAAGTCAAATTTGAGCTTTTTTTAAGGTCTGATAGAGGGAAATATAACTGCTAAGGTCCTATCGCTTCGACAGCAAAGAGAACAGAAAGACAGGATAGGAGAAAGCCCAGTCGTTCCGAGAACGAACCTTATCTGTGAGTCATTAAGGTTTTGTGCCAGCCCCGTGTTAGCTTTGTAACCTTGTAAGTGCTAGGCCGCGGTTAGGTAAAATTTGTCTTAAACAAATAAGGTACGTTCTCGGAACGGCTCACCCTAATCGACAGTGTTATTTTGATAAAGCCTACTGCTGGAGTAAAGGGACTTTTCAGTCCTATGCGAGCAGTATAAATAAGCACTATTATTATTATTATTATTATTATTATTTAGGTGCACCCCATACCACCTGATTTTCAAATCAGTCTTTGGTTATATTGACTTGCAAGTTGGAAGCGGATATCATTGGCAAAGTTCGATGAACCGATACATCAATAAACCACTGAGGCTAGGTTGAAGGCAAATCAAGGTTGACAATGTTGAGCACAATATTAAATGGCAGTCATTAAGGTATCCCAATCTCAAATATGTATGCACTTGACAGTTCATTGACGTATGCAATTGTATTCATTCATAGATGCAACGATAGATATCTAAATATAGGTATAGAGAATAGTAGAGAATTAAAGATAAGTATCGCTAGCGATCTACGTGCAGCAAATAAATCACATCGCATTATCCGATCTGTTATAAATCGCTTTACTAACTGTCTGCTAACACAGGAAACTTTCTTCCGGAATTGAAAAAAGTTATTTCCAGACTGTATAGAGAATAGTAGAGAATTAGAGATAAGTATCGCTAGCGATCTACGTGCAGCAAATAAATCACATCGCATTATCCGATCTGTTATGAATCGATTTACTAACTGTCTGCTAACACAGGAAACTTCCTTCCGGAATCGAATAAGTTATTTCCAGACTGCGCTAAGTCAAATTTGAGCTTTTTTTAAGGTCTGATAGAGGGAAATATAACGGCTAAGGTCCTATCGCTTCGACAGCAAAGAGAACAGAAAGACAGGATAGGAGAAAGCCCAGTCGTTCCAAGAACGAACCTTATCTGTGAGTCATTAAGGTTTTGTGCCAGCCCCGTGTTAGCCTTGAAACCTTGTAAGTGCTAGGCCGCGGTTAGGTGAAATTTGTCTTAAACAAATATATGGTACTTTTTTTTAACATTTACCTATCCTTTAAATCACTACATGAGTTATACAACGAAACCAGACCAAATCACTAAGCAGCCCAAGACTGCTTAGTGATTGGGCTGCTTAGTGATTCGGTCTGGCTTCGTTGTATAACTCATGTAGTGATTTAAAGGATAAATTTAATGTTAATAAATAAATAAATAACCTTTCCAAAAAAATTGTGGATAATGAAGGATAGCCTTGCACTCCAAGCATAGGGCCGAAACTCTTTGACTCCATCAGGAATCGATGGCAATTTCTAACGACCATCTAAGGATTCTTTAACTTTATTATCTGTCTATGTAAATGTAAATGCAGTTTCTTTGTGTTATTATATCACAACTTTGGTGCTCACTGCAGCATTGTAGGATTTTTCCCAATATCTCCAATGTTTACCTACCGTGCTGGCACCGGTCGCTATGCGCATTTATATGTCATAGCTACCTACTCATTTTCCTCACGCGGCTGAATTACCTACCATGCTGGCACCGGTCGCTATGCGCATTTATATGTCATAGCTACTCATTTTCCTCACGAGGCTGAGTGTGGGCCATTGTTCATACAACATTTGGACTGGCACCGGTCGCTATGCGCATTTACATGTCATAGCTACTCATTTTCCTCACGAGGCTGAGTGGGCCCCACGCAATAGCCAGTCACGGAATCAATCCTTTGTAGATACAAATTTCTTGACCCCGCCGGGAATCGAACCCGGGTCTCCCGCGTGCAAGGCGAGTGCAGTGACCACTACGCCAATTTCTTGACCCCGCCGGGAATCGAACCCGGGTCTCCCGCGTGCAAGGCGAGTGCAGTGACCACTACGCCATGGGAGCTTTTATCTGTCTATATCATTTGTACGTCTATCCTCTGTCTGTAACTGAAGCTATCCCAACTTCTACGATTACATACAACTTAGAGGTTTGATACAGGGAACTTTGATACAACTTAGAGGTTTGATACAGGGAACTTTGATACAACTTAGAGGTTTGATACAGGGTAAATGGTCCCGAAATCGAACAGAGAAGGAAGACAGGAGAAAGCCATTCGTTCCGAGAACAACATACCAATCTAACAAGCTCCTTCTACAGTCTACATTATAGGTAGGTACTTATACAATACACACAAAAGCTATTTAAAGCTTCACTGGATAAAACATCAACTTCACTATCTTACGATCTAATGTTCCTAATGTCTACCTAACTATATCTAACTAGGTACCTTATATCTATCTATCTAACTAGGTACCTATCTAATCAGTATTTTACTACAGGTAGGTACTACCTAGGTACCTAACTATGACCTATAGGTATTGCCAATAGTCTTTTCCGCCCCGGGCGGGAATCGAACCCGCGGCCTAGCGCTTTACAAGGCAGACGCGCTACCTCACAAGCTAACTAGGCTGGCGACCTCCAACTGAAATCCAATTGATTCTGATGAACCAAACGGACTGGAAAGTTACAGGATAAAAATAGGTAATTTCTGGACTGTCATTCCACAACCAGAGGTCAGGTCAAACTTGTGTACATGAATAATACAGTGTTGTGTGTATTACACACTGTGTAATAGGATAAAAATAGGTAATTTCTGGACTGTCATTCCACAACCAGAGGTCAGGTCAAACTTGTGTACATGAATAATACAGTGTTGTGTGTAATCCCAGTTACCAGTTCGAACTATTTGATTGGTTTTCAAATGAGCCAAGTCAAAAAAATCAATCTATCGCGCCAATCTTACAATGTTTGCTGTTTTTACCGCGTAATTATGTTCGCAATGATTTTGCGGAGGGTTTAAAACGCTGAACTCGCTTCAACTCTGCGGTAAACAAAGTCATAAATCCCCCTGCACTTCATTTAAATAAGAGAGTAGAAAAATATTGAAATATTAAAATATTAAATATAAATTCTCGCGTTACGTCAGAAGTAAATTGCTTGTAAGGAGATTAGAATCTGCAAGCTCTTGGGTGAAGCAAGCTGGTAATAATACAGTAATTGCAAGATTTGTAAGCCCAGTTGTTGTGCATGGTGAATTCGGTGTTATGAAAGAAAGCATGAGATGTGTGATGTGTGGTGGTTTGGCAATTGATGTAGGTACTCGTAATTCGTAATAGTTACCAATTACGTATTTGAGTTTGAGAGCAAAAAATGTATTTTTTTTTTCACCCGAGTATGACGAGTCTTCAGTTATGCGGACTGGGCTAGAAAAACATGGTTGTTCAATTAGATACCTTTTAGATATGTTTACATCGATTTAATATTGAGATAACTTAAATATGTTTTAGATGGAGTCTTTACAGCGTTATTACCCGTAAACAACTCTGAAGAGAAAGTCCTGACGTAACTATTCGGTAAACTTTAACTTCGCACTTGCCAACTTTATTATTTCGTAGAAATGCTGTTATTTTTTATTATTACTAGAACTATCACTCTTTTTTTTTCTATGAACTATCACTCATAAATTGATTGCTGAGGTGATTTAAAGACCCTTGGGTCATTAATAATCACGAGGTAAATTTGATGACAAGCGATGATTTTGCTTCCTATCTATTTGAAATATTTTAATTGTGTAGCTTTTAGACACAAAGTCAGAATAAATTCATTCAGTAACCTTTTAAAAATGAGCATAACTTTCATTGTAATGAGAGTAGAGGAAATGGGGATAGGTTTTAGAGCTATGAACTCTTTTAAAAAGAGATTTGATAGAGAGCATTGCTGTAACAACGGAGGTTTTATTGTCCCGAAATAGAAGAAAGGTAAGGAGGAAGACAGGACAGTAGAAAGCCAGCCGTTCCAAGAACGAACCTCATTTGTTTAGGATAAATTTCGTCCGGGCGGGACACAAACCCTCGACCTAGCGCTCACAAAGCAGGCGCTCTACCTAGGTACCAAGTAATTACGATTCATTTTGGTGCAAAGGTTTCTCAGCTAGGTCGCGGGTTCGATTCCAGCCTGGGGCGAACTTTATCTTAAACACATAAGGTTCGTTCTCGGACCTCCTGTCTCTTTCCTACCATCGTGTGTTTCTTCTTTCTTCGCTTTCGGGAATATAAGACCTTAGCATCCAGTGACGGTTTCCTCTATCAAATTTTAAAATCATAATAAAAAATATAGGCAAACGATTTATTTTGTAGCAAAGGTTTCTCAGGTTGTGTTATGTAAGAGCTTGTCTCATAGTTTCTGACATCCACTTGCTGTAATCCGTCAATTTTATTCTATACGGACCGGTTTTTGAGCCACATTTCTTAAATGTCGGGTCAAGCCAAAGGTCCCCCAGTTGATTTGGGTCAAAAGTTGAAGTCTTAACCATTTTATAAACCGAGTTGCTTTAGAACTTATAAGGCAAAAAGGAAAGGAAAACAGTGCGTAGATACTAGTATACATATACGTACCTAAAACTATCTCTACGTTTGTATGTACCTCATTTTAGGACTCTTAGAAGAGGAGATGGTTAGGAAATGTAGAGAGAAGAAAATGAGATAAAGAAAAAAGGAAACATTGGATAAAAGGAAATGGTGTGGTGAAATGCAAGATGGAAACTTAGATCCCAAATAGATATGGGAAAAGATAGAAAAAAAGAAAAGAATTAGAAGAAGAAGAAGGAGGGGGAGGAGGAGAAAAATAATAATAAAAGGAGAAGAAGGAGAATTAGAAAAAGGAGATGAGGAAGTAGAAAAAGGAGAAGGAGGGGGAGGAGGAGACAAATCATTTGTAAAATACATTGGCAAGAAATAGGACAAAGTCCTGGGGCAAAAACTTACTGTGTGTCTGCCTTGTAAGCGCTAGGCCGCGGGTTCGATTCCCGCCCGGGGCGGATTTTATTCTGATGGGATAATGTTCGTTCTCGGAACGGCTGGCTTTCTTCCTAACTGTCTTCCTTCTCTCTTCGATTTCGGGACGATAAGACCATAGCAGTTACAGTTCCCTCTGTCAAACCTCTTTAAAAAAGAAAAGAAAAAAATAGGACAAAGTCCTGGGGCAAAAACTTACTGGAGGCACAACTTCTGGGGTCGGGCAGTGCCAATCTTCTTTGGGCAGAAACGAAGACAGCTCCAACAATAAGCAAAACAGCTTGCTTCAACATGATGTGTGAGGATCTGAAACATAAAGAGAGGTTCAAATTAGTTTATTCATCGAACGAGTGTGAGATTTCTGTGTGATTACAAAATTACGAACTAATTCCAAGTTTTCTTTCTTTGAAACGCTTTAACACTGTGAACAAAAAGTCGTTTGCACCGGTAAAGGTAGGTATTTTGAAAAACTCTGGATTTGGCAGTCGGATTTGGCAGAATGATAATGGTCATTGTATGAAGAAAACTTGTTGATTTGTTTTTTAGTCCAATTTGTTTATCACTGTAATACCTACATTTTATCTGCAAGTAGGTTGATTTTTTTCAAGAGGTTTGACAGAGGGAACTGTAAGTGCTTAAGGTCTTATCGTCCCGAAATGGAAGAGAGAAAAAAGACAGGATAGGAGAAAACCAGCCATTCCGGGACCGAACATTATCCGTTCAGGATAAAATCCCCTCCCCCCCCGGGAGGGAATCGAATCCGCGGCCTAGAGAAGAAAGACAGGATAGGTGACAGCCATGCATTCAGTAGGCTCACTGCATATTTGTATTCTACTATTTTTTCGCATTTCACTTTTTTTACATTTAATTACCTACCTATTTTTCAAACAAAACTCTCTTTTTCCATTTCGCTTTTTGTATATCTTTAGGTAGGTATTGGTCTCACATTCTTTTTGGGTTTCACTATATGCATGTTTGTAGGTTCACTGCATTTTTGTATTTTACTATTTTTTCCATTTCACTTTTTGCAGTTCACTATAAATTTGCATTCCACTCTTTTCGCATTTCACTCTCACGTTTGATGCGGGAGGAGAACCATTCGTTTTAATTTTAAATCCTCCTCCACGTCTTGAATTCCAACGAAAAAACCGCAAAAAAGAAAGAGGCTAACACGTTTTCTCTCCGCGACTTTAATTAACAAATTCAAATTAGTTTAGTTTTTTTGCTAAACCTTTACTTTTTTTTACCATTTCTTCTTATCTTGATTCTACGAATAAGCAAAATCTTGATTATCACAGGGACCAACGTCTGGGTTACTAATTTAGATGTCTAGATAGGTACTCGATGTAAATGCGCATAGCGACCGGTGCCAGCATGGTAGGTAAACATTGGATTTTAGGATTATTGAGATATTGGGAAAATCCTACAATACAGTCCAAGTGAGCACCAAAGTTATGACATCATAACACAAAGAAACTGCATTTACATTTACAATTTACCTAAATAAACAAACCATCAGACAAACCGAATTTTATTTAGAATAGATTCCGCTGATACGAATTTGTTTAAAATATATTCAATTTACACTCTCATTTCTCTGATCTGAAGTTGGGGGACAAATTTCAAGTCTGTTCGAACTTCGAATCCAGGAAGAAGATCCACAGAGTCCAATTTTATTTTGTAACTTACAGTAACCTTTCCACAAGAAGGTGCTATATGATTTTATTTAAAGGTCATTTTAATTTATAAATTGATATTTCATATTTCTACACACCGGTACACCCAATAATTACAAATTGGTACTTCTATATTCTACAATTATGTCCATTGTAAGTACATAATCCATTGTAAGTACATAATCAATATTTTATTTTTAAGACGTCCAAAAGAAAGTTTACCAGTGTGTGGTACTTCAAATGTTAACCAATAACATTTCAGCAAATAGGTAGCTACATTTCAGCAAGTATCTACTATTCTTGTCTAGGAACCAAAGCATTGTGCCTGTTATCGCCTCGTCTAATCCAGAAACAAGTTTAGGCACGCTTTATTCCACTGGATTTACAGTAGCGTGGAGTGAGGGTACTTCAAATGTTAACCAATAACATTTCAGCAAATAGGTAGCTACATTTCAGCAAGTATCTACTATTCATTCAATTTGTCAGCACCTATTTGCAACGGTTGTATATCACGTAGCAAAATCTGAAATGACCTTTGAGTTGCATAATCTAACACTGTTGATGTAATGATATCCAATATGGTAGGTAGGTAGGTAGGTAGGTTTTTATGTTTATGTTTATGATAGGAGATATAGTAGGTACCGACCAGTGGCGTTGTATATCACGTAGCAAAATCTGAAATGACCTTTGAGTTGCATAATCTACCACTGTTGATGTAATGATATCCAATATGATAGGTAGGTTTTTATGTTTACTATCCATATTAAGACATTGTAGGTACCGACCTAGGTAATTTTGTTTATTTAACTTGATTTTATGATACTTTTGATGAGCCTAAATGTAAAAGAAGTGTAATAATGGTACTTAATTTCATTACTGAGTGCAACATTATGATAGGTAGGTATTCTTTCAACACTGGTACCGACCTAGGTAATTTTGTTTATCTAACTTGATTTTAAGATATAGTAGGTACCGACCTAGGTAATTTTGTTTATCTAACTTGATTTTATGATACTTTTGATGAGCCTAAATGTAAAAGAAGTGTAATAATGGTACTTAATTTCATTACTAATTGCAACATTATTATAGGTAGGTATTCTTTCAATTGTCTACCTGTATGTTGATGTTCAATATTTTTTATTTGTTTGTCCTGATTTTCTTCATTTACCGAATTACCGTGGTAGTCTGTAAGTTTTTGATTGTAATAAATGTTATGTGTGTCCCGTTAGTCCTTTTTTTAATGTCGTCTAGTCTTACGTCATAGAAAGTCATCACGGATAAGATCAAGTAGTGAAAATCGTGTCTGAAATGCTGAACAGTCTGAAAAATGTTGTAAATTGTAAATCTTCGTTGTCATAAATGGGAAGCTATAAACCCATATACGTAACAGTATCCCGATCTACTACATAGTGATCTTAGAATCCAAGTACAATCACTTAAAGTGTTATTTCCGAATCAGAAGGCCAGAGATGAACCATCAACGTCTAAACTCCCAACCCTAGACTTGTCAGGTTAGAGAGAACGCCATCTTGGATTTCCAAAGGTCTTGTACAAGTGCTACCACGCCACCTAGTGGTTAAATTCCCGTAATTTCCTTTAAAAGAGGGGAAACCGTTAACCGTATCAGAAATAGGTACGCTTTATACCGATCTGCTAGTGATCTTTCGTAGATTCAAAGAAGCCTTCCCTTAGGGCCTTAGGGCTATTTGCCCTACACCTAAGCCTCGGGGTGGGCTTTTTGTGTATGGCTTTTGGTAGTGATCTTAGAGTACAGGTTGTCCATAACCATACAATTTTCGGTAAGTGGTAAGTGGGGATGTGAGAACAAGAAAACCGTAGAGAGGAAGGAAAGACCCTAGTTTCCAATTGAAGACGCGCCACTACAATTGACTGCACTGTGGAATCCAACGTGATAAATCAATAGAATTTTACCCATGGGTTATTTTTTTAATAAGCGGAGATTCGTAATCGGAACTTGTGTATGAGTATGAGTAATAAAGTAATTTGTATGGATAGATTTTTTTAGAGTTCACTTTCCTTTTTTTTTATCAGGAAATCGGAGAGTGTAACCAGAGATCACAATCTGTGTGTGGTCTCTGTTGAAAAAGAAGTTCAACTTATTTGTGTTTTTGAGGAAGGAATTTTAGAGGTTTGATAGAGGGAACTGTAACTGCCAAGGTTTTTATCGTTCCGGAATCGAAGAGAGAAGAAGGATAGGATAGGAGAAAGCCAGCCGTTCCAAGAACGAACCTTATCTTTTTAGGATTGGTTTGTTGTGCAATATTTGGTTTTGGCCGTGTGCTTATTTTTGTTTGTTGAATCACTTCCTCAACCTAACTCTCTAATCCGTTATGTTTGTTAGGTATTTATAGGCACTCCAAAAGACCATCAGTCTTACTTATCTATTTTATTTTTTCTCAATTAGGTACCAGTACCAGGACAACATGGGTGGGTATTGCTATGTTGACATGATTGACCACCATATCTTCATTACTATCCTCTTCTCGTCTATGTGTGACTTTCATCTATTTGTCTATTGATTTCTCCGTATTGGTTTGTTGTGCAATATTTGGTTTTGGCCGTGTGCTTATTTTTGTTTGTTGAATCACTTCCTCAACCTAACTCTCTAATCCGTTATGTCTTTTTGTCAGGTATTTATAGGCACTCCAAAAGACCATCAGTCTTACTTATCTATTTCATTTTTTCTCAATTAGGTACCAGTACCAGGATAGGCATCAGTATCAAGTTAATGTATCACCCTATTGGTGAGAAGTAAAACACTAAAGTTGAACGTAGAGATTTCAATAAAACTAAAACGGATGCCATCAGTAGTATCACTACTAATCCCTGTAATCACAAACCAACACCAAAGCAATCATCTACGAATACGTAATCCGAGAATTTCTTCTCGACCTTTCCTCATGAGCTCATGACTCAAGATATACTGCAAGATTCTTCTATAAAGATTCTTCAACCTCTTGACCAATCTGTTACGTAAGCTGCCCACAATTGACCTCTGAGGATGACCTGAAGAACTGAACCATGGACAATCGGATCTCTGCACCCTAGACCTCCAGTAGACGTTGGAGTGATGGTCAGACACGCATGAGAGAAAAATGCAGTTGACGTAATAGTAGATGATATCACAGAGATATACTACCTATAGCCAAGACAGAATGGAAAGAAAAATGCAATTGAGATGATATTATTTGATATCAAAGGTATGAACTGTACAGAATGGAATGTAGAGATGATGCTTGAAGCGATTGAAGGAGAGAAACATAACATCTTAACTTTCAATGAAGTATTGGAACTTGGAATAGTCATAGTGATGGTCAGACACGCACGGCCAAAGGTGGACAAAAAAAATGCAATTGGTGTTGTCAAAGGTATGAACTGTTGGACAGAATGGAATGCAAGAATACACTTGCTTGAAGCGATTGAAGGAGAGAAAGATGAAATCTTAACTCTCAATGAAGTATTGGAACTTGGAATAGTTGTAGTGATGGTCAGACACGCTCGGTGGAATGGAAAATACAATTAACATGATATTAGTATATTATCAGCAATATGTGCTGTAAGGTGTACAGACTTACAGAGGGATATGGAAATATGGAATATACAAAGATGCCTCAAGCGATCAGCAAATATGACATTTTAACTGTTAAGCGAACCAACTTTTGCTTGTTGAACAAGCGAAATATCAAAAGAAGTTGTGAGTCAGGTGAATGGCGCAGCTAGCATCTGTTATCCGAAGGTGTTAAAACATCAAACACCAGAGCAACCGACTTAGATAATAAAATCTACTGATAAGTGTCTTAGACGCTAGTATCGTCAATCACCTGATAAATAATCACTGATTCTATCACTGACGATCGCAATCAAATCACATGCAAGTATCGGAAGTTTTACGAAAGTGAAAAAGGTTAAGGAACAAACGTGAACCGACTTAGATAATAAAATCTACTGATAAGTGTCTTAGACGCTAGTATCGTCAATCACCTGATAAATAATCACTGATTCTATCACTCATGATCGCAATCAAATCACATGCAAGTATCGGAAGTTTTACGAAAGTGAAAAAGGTTAAGGAACAAACGTGCTGCAACATGAAAGCAAGATAAACAAGAATACAAACAGCACGAACAATATGAAGAAAGTGTTTGAAATTGAATTCAAACAAAAACAACTCGGTACACTGATTGCTGTTTGTAGAGAAGTTTATTCGAGATGGGAACACAATTCAAAACAAATTCAAACAGCAACTACCAAATCATCAAAACCAACAAATTATATAACAAAAGAGGAGAACATGTGATTGAAGAATTAATACAGACTAATAAGAAGAGTACAAACACTATTGATATTATAACACCACTCAAAGAGAAAGTCTACACGAAATGTGTCAAGAGGAAAACCAGGCGTGGGGAAAGTAACTGAAGGAACCTCTAATGCCAACAACTCATGCCAAAATGATAACATGGATCATATTTGTAAATACATTATCGTGTTCAGGGTGGATTATTGACTTTATTGACGTCAAATCCAAATATTAAAATGTCATTGGTGTTGAAATGTTTATTGTTAAAAATCTTTTGGCTGTATTTGGCTTCATACCTAAGCTTATAATGTTCAAGTTCTCTGAAATACGAAGTTCATGAGTCAGTTACTCAGTAGAGAATGTAGAGATTCATCAATAAATGACGGCATTCATCCGGCATCTGCAGTGAAATGATCGCTTCTGGTGCAACATGAATAGGTGCCTACTTTACAAACATGAGGAAGTTTAAGGAGAGGAAAAAATCTACAAAATAAGTTGTTCCTAAAAAGCTTTAAACAAGAACCTATAATGAGTACAAATTGCAATATAATTATTATTATCTCTACCCCTGGGTCTTTAGTCTCATGTTGCCTCTATATTAGTCAATTTGTGTAGAATTTTCACGTACCTGTCTATCTTCATATGCGTTTGTGCAGGAGTATCTGCGTTTATCGGCCTTTCAATATTGACCATTGTAAAGCCTGGAGTAAAAATGTCAATTAAAGCACAATCAAAGTCTGAGATTATTTTACTTAACTTGGGCACTCGTTTCCCTGGATATATTCTTGATAGTTCCATCCGGTATCGAGAACCTCGATCGAATTATTGGTTGAGATTGAGATAAGTATGTAGATACAATAGTGGATAATAGAGTACAGGCTAAATGAACTGATTGTATTGAAGAAGATTGGAAAAACCAACTGCTTGCAAATTGATGAGGGCAATTTGAAGAAATTGTAAAACAGTAGCTATAGTTATTCAAACATTCGTGGTCATTCCTTTGTAATAACTGACCGTTCTCAATACACACATCATTTCGCCCCGACAGGTGTGTGAGAATGGGTTCATGTTGCAACGTATACACACACTGCGAGCACGATTTACATTTGCATTTGTTCTGGCCGATTCCCAGAATGTTGCTAAAGCGGTTATCTAACACGATAGGAAAGATTACTCTGCTAATAGAGGCTGATGAACTGCAAAATTTAGCAACTTTACAAAAAACTAAAAAACACACTTGTGTCATCTTGAATAGGGTGTTTATCAAAAATAAACATCTGGATAATAACACCTAGGACCTAGGTATGCCAGTCTGGTAGGTAAACCTTCATTTTATGATAATTTATTTAAGGTCCGAAATAATGATAATTAGTACGAACAGTCATCAAGTCATCAACATTATCTGCTATATCACCATTTGCATTTGTTCTGGCCGATTCCCAGAATGTTGCTAAAGCGGTTATCTAACACGATAGGAAAGATTACTCTGTACGAAAGATTACTCTGCTAATAGAGGCTGATGAACTGCAAAATTTAGCAACTTTACAAAAAACTAAAAAACACACTGGTGTCATCTTGAATAGGGTGTTTATCAAAAATAAACATCTGGATAATAACACCTAGGTCTGCCAGTCTGGTAGGTAAACCTTCATTTTATGATAATTTATTTAAGGTCCGAAATAATGATGATTAGTACGAATAGTCATCAACATTATCTGCTATATCATTGACAGACAGTGTTTTTAGTTTTCTTTCAAAATCTGTGGATCTTCTCCTTGAAATTGGCATTATGTCTTCATTGAGGTAGTTTGGAACATGAAATAATTATCCATACTCGTAGTATTCAATTTTCATTTCTAAAGTAAACATAGCTGTTTCAGCATATTCATTATGTGTTGCTACGTTGTCATTTATTATTGCGTGAATGTCCTCATATTGTAATTCTATAATTGCTTTGGTCCTCAAAGAGAAAGTCTACACGAAATGTGTCAAGAGGAAAACCAGGCGTGGGGAAAGTAACTGAAGGAACCTCTAATGCCAACAACTCAAGCCAAAATGATAACATTGATCATATTTGTAAATACATTATCGTGTTCAGGGTGGATTGTTGACTTTATTGACGTCAAATTCAAATATTAAAATGTCATTGGTGTTGAAATGTTTATTGTTAAAAATCTTTTGGCTGTATTTGGCTTCATACTTAAAATTATAATGTTCAAGTTGTCTGAAATACGAAGTTCATGAGTCAGTTACTCAGTAGAGAATGTAGAGATTCATCAATAAATGACGGCATTTATCCGGCATCTGCACTGAAATGATTGCTTCTGAGGTAACATGAATAGGTGCCTACTTTCCATAAGGAAGTTTAAGAAGACGAAAAAATCTACAAAACAAGTTGTTCCTAAGAAGCTTTAAACAAGAACCTAGGTATAATGAGTACAAATTACAATATTACCTTTACCCCTGGGACTTTGGTCTTATTAAGTTGACTCCATACTAGTCAATTTGTGTAGAATTTTCATGTAGGTACCTGTCTATCTTCATATGCGTTTGTGCAGAAATATCTGCGTTTATCGGCCTTTCAATATTGACCATTGTAAAGCCTGGAGTAAAAATGTCAAAGCACAATTAAAGTCTGAGATTATATTACTTAACTTGGGCACTCGTTTCCGTGAATATGTTCTTGATAGTTCCATCCGGTATCGAGAATCTGGTTGTGTTGTCATTGGGTGACCTTTGTTACGCAATGATGCAGGTTCACCCATTTTAATGTTCATTATCTCAAATTTAATTTTGCATATTTCATCATGCTGTGTGGGTTTACAATTGTCTCAAGTTGTTCATTTTCTCTTGTCTGCTGTTATCCATGTTCCAAAGGTAGCCGGTACCAAGACAAAGAATTTTATGGTTCTTCAAATTTTGTTATGTACCTACCTATTTATTACAAATTTACATTCCTTGTTGGACATGACTTGGTTAATAACTCTTTGAAGTTTCATACCCCCTTGTTGTCCAGATTGCCGAAGATCAAGTCCAAGTAAACAGCACAAATTCTACTAACAGTTTCTATGGGAGATCATCAGTGAGTGGTAGCACAAACACTACCATCTTCGGTAATGAAGTGATAAAGAAATATACAAAAGCACAAAAAAGAGTAACAAAGACCTGACAAGAGAAACAAACCTAATAAAAAGGATCATAAACATTTGACGCTACCAATCCCATTCTGGTAAACATAACTGACGTAATTACCAGTTGGGAGATCATCAGTGAGTGGTAGCACAAACACTACCATCTTCGGTAATGAAGTGATAAAGAAATATATAAAAGCACAAAAAAGAGTAGCAAAGACCTGACAAGAGAAACAAACCTAATAAAAAGGATCATAAACATTTGACGCTACCAATCCCATTCTGGTCACTCAAAACATAACTGACGTAATTACCAGGTAGGTAACCCGCATTGTTGAAGATTTCGCTAATTATTCAACATGGGTAGTAGCAAAGACCTGACAAGAGAAACAAACCTAATAAAAAGGATCATAAACATTTGACGCTACCAATCCCATTCTGGTCACTCAAAACCTAACTGACGTAATTACCAGGTTAGAACGGCAATTAAAAATTGAATTTTCGACCTTTTAAAGTTACTTTTTCGGAGTTTTGACTTCAGATTTGAATTTTTCACAACTTTTTACGTAGGAATCGACCTTTTATTCATAATTTTTACCCAACTGCAACTGCTCCATTTACAATATTTTACACTTCTACAGATTCTACGTTGACTTCAGATTTGAATTTTTCACAACTTTTTACGTAGGAATCGACCTTTTATTCATAATTTTTACCCAACTGCAACTGCTCCATTGCAAGATTTGTAAGCCCAGTTGTTGTGCATGGTGAATTCGGTGTTATGAAAGAAAGCATGAGATGTGTTCATGTGTGGTGGTTTGGCAATTGATGTACTTTGTACTCGTAATACCAATTACGTATTTGAGTTTGAGAGCAAAAAATGTAGTTTTTTTCACCCGAGTATCGTCATACTTCAGCTATGCGGACTGAGCTAGAAAAACATGGTTGTTCAATTAGATACCTTTTAGATATGTTTACATCGATTGAGATAACTTAAATATGTTTTAGATGGATTGGATAAAGCAGGATGGGTGGGACCTATACATGGACATATTGACAACTGAATCGTACTGAAAACAAAAACCATCGAAGCAGCTACAATACATGGAATTGGAAATCAATTGATTAGGAGATCGATACGATAAATAATCAAATAGGTAGGTACCTAATTATATTGATTCATCAGAATTTATAATAATAAAAAGGCAATCAGAAGCTACCTTATTACCCGTATTGATTAGTTTTTTTTTTAGTTTCTTGCTAATTGAATTTCCCGATATTGAATTTTTCATTCACAGTTCACACAAT
Source organism: Diaphorina citri (assembly GCF_000475195.1). NCBI lineage: Eukaryota > Metazoa > Arthropoda > Insecta > Hemiptera > Psyllidae > Diaphorina > Diaphorina citri. The sequence continues at coordinate 33,075 of NW_007378267.1, read as the reverse complement.
AAAATAACCTAATTGAATGGATAATTGGGTATGTATGTACCTATATAGTTGTACAACAGATAAGGTTCGCTCTCGGAACGGCTGGCTTTCTCCTATCCTTTCGTCGCTTTCGGGACGATGAGACCTTAGCAGTTATAGTTCCCTTTATCAATCGGTCCAACATTGTTTACTGTATGCGTCATCATGAACTGACCTAAAGTGATATCTTGCTCAACCTATAATCTTGGACATTAACACCTAAACTTGAAATAGTCCCCGCCAAACTTAGATAACAGGACCAACACATTAACCCTTTCGCGTTCACTACTGCTATAGCAGTAGTCACTTGATCTGACTTTTTTAACTTGGATCTCTAGCCCGCCAACTTAAACTAGACCCCGCCAACACTTGCCATAGGAACTAGGTCAGAACCTATGTGTCATACAGCCCGGAGCGGGTCAAAATCAAGGTCTAGGTGATCCGAAAAAAAAATCCGGTCTTCCACTTTGGGCTTGACCGGTCATTGACCTATCAGCAGGAATGATTCATTAATGGCACCAACCTCGGTGGTGATGTGGTTAGCGCGGTGGACTTCGGATCTGGAGGTTGGTGGTTCGAGTCCAAGTCAAGTCATAAAATTTAGCGAAGTGCATTAAGCAGGGAACGACATTTGTGACAAGCATTTATGCTTAACACAATTAAAATTCCTTTTTGATTCATTAATGGCCGGTTCTTAAAAGTGTGTGTGTGTGTTTTCATTAATGGCCGGTTCTTAAAAGTGTGTGTGTGTGTTTTCATTAATGGCCGGTTCTTAAAAGTGTGTGTGTGTGTTTTCATTAATGGCCGGTTCTTAAAAGTGTGTGTGTGTGTTTTCATTAATGGCCGGTTCTTAAAAGTGTGTGTGTGTGTTTTCATTAATGGCCGGTTCTTAAAAGTGTGTGTGTGTGTTTTCATTAATGGCCGGTTCTTAAAAGTGTGTGTGTGTGTTTTCATTAATGGCCGGTTCTTAAAAGTGTGTGTGTTTGTGTTTTTTTTTTTCTTTTTTTTCAAGAGGTTTGACAGAGGGAACTGTAAGTGCTTAAGGTCTTATCGTCCCGAAATGGAAGAGAGAAAAAAGACAGGATAAGAGAAAACCAGCCATTCCGGGACCGAACATTATCCGTTCAGGATAAAATCCGCCCCGGGCGGGAATCGAACCCGCGGCCTAGAGAACAAAGACAGTTTAGGTGACAGCCATGCATTTAGTAGGCTCACTGAGTCACTGCATATTTATTTGTATTCTACTAGGTATTTTTTGGCATTTCACTTTTTTTACATTTAATCACCTATCTACCTATTTTCAAACAAAACTCTCTTTTTCCATTTTGCTTTTTGTATATCTTTAGGTAGGTATTTGTCTCACATTCTTTTTGGGTTTCACTATATGCATGTTTGTAGGTTCACTCAGTTCACTGCATTTTTGTATTTTACTATTTTTACTTTCTATTATTTCCATTTCACATTTTGCAGTTCACTATAAATTTGCATTCCACTCTTTTCGCATTTCACTCTTTTCGCATTTCACTCTCACGTTTGATGCGGGAGGAGAACCATTCGTTTTAATTTTAAATCCTCCTCCACGTCTTGAATTCCAAGTAAAAAACCGCAAAAAAGAAAGAGGCTAACACGTTTTCTCTCCGCGACTTTAATTAACAAATTCCAGTTAGTTTAGTTTTTTTGCTAAACCTTTACTTTTTTTTTTACCATTTCTTCTTATCTTGATTCTACGAATAAGCAAAATCTTGATTATCATAGGGACCAACGTCTGGGTTGCTAATTTAGATGTCTAGATAGGTACTCAGTACTCACCTGTTCAGTGTAGGTAAAATACTCAAAGTACTTATCCTGTTCATTAGTGGGAAAATGAAAACAAACAAGGTGATTTTTTTCCCCAAAACGCAAAAGGTTAATGAGATTTCGTTCCGAGAACGAACATTATCCATTCAGGATAAAATCCACCAAGGGAATTGAGCCCGCGGCCTAGCGCTTACAAGGCAGACGCGTTACCAATATCAAGCTAATTTGTAATTGTATATTGTATTTGTACAGGGCTTGAGGATAGACATAATCTACATGGCCCTAGTCATTTTGTTATAAGAGTAGATCAAAATATATAAAATATAAAAGGCTAACTAGGCTCACATCTAAATATTGCCTACCTATTATTAGGGGTAGATGATTGGATGTTTCACAACAATTACAACTTACGACTTGTAATCTGATCGAGTTTTCGCCAAACTTCTGTCAATCTGTTCTGAGTCCAAAGATGATCTCATGATCAAATCCTCACAAATTCTTACAAATCTTTTCTAATAGTTATCCATGTAGTAATATAGGGATCTTGTTCAAAATTATCTAGATCTTGTGTATCAGATGTAACATCTGAGCTATCATCAAATAGATCTTCAACCTCCATGGAGTCTCTTTCAGATAGTTTTAATCTTTCATGCATTCATCATTCATTTACAAAATTTGCAAATATACTTTTCGTGTTCCGTTCTCCGTGGACGGAGGTGACCTGGATTTTGGAAGGAGATACAGGTTAAGGTGAGAGAGGACAGGCAACTTGGACCAAAGTAAAGATTTCAGAACGATTGAGGGCCGAAATTTTTGGAAAGGAACTTGGCCTTATTTTTTACATTTATGTTTTTGGTGGGTACAATTAACATGATATTAGATGTTATCAGCAATATCTGCTGTAAGGTGTACAGACTTATAGAGGGATATGGAAATATGGAATATATACGTACAAAGATGCCTCAAGCGATCAGCAAATATGACATTTTAACTCTTAAGGCTGTAAGGTGTACAGACTTACAGAGGGATATGGAAATATGGAATATACAAAGATGCCTCAAGCGATCAGCAAATATGACATTTTAACTCTTAAGCACAATAGTGTTGTACCTTGTACTGTCGGTCGATTAATCGCAAAATATAGGTATGTAACTTCAAGTACTCGGACAAATCGCGAATGCATCTTCTAGTCTAGTCTAGAACCTAGAATGCCATGAGTGAATAGATAAAATCTACAATAGGATATTTTGAGTAGATAATGTAGAGATGTGTAAAGTGCAAGTAAGTGAGTGAGTTATAGAAAAGAACTACTCTTTTCAGCCACAGGCAAACTCAAATCGCTTTAACTCTAAATTTGTGTCCACACATAGTCGGTCGGCAGTTAATCGATGTGAATCAACAGCCTATGTTTCCACCCACCTTAAGTTCGCTGATTTTGTGTGATAATGATGATCTGATAAATTTTATTTCTACCCAACTATTTCTTCATTAGGGCTGTATTGTATGTGTAGTGTAGTTCTTGGTACATACCTGGGTACTTTTAGAGCAAAAGTTACAGAAGTTTTTGAAGCAGAAAAATGGAATTAAAAAAAGTTATAACAGTAATTTAAATGTAAACCTAGGTGTTACATCTACAGATTAATTATTAGCTATGAGAACACCAGTGAGTGCCTAATTGTAAAGAGAGGCAGGGACATACTTACATAGCACCTTCATACCTATTATCTGCACTAACCTACATGCAACCCATTTACCAACTCCGTAGATATACCGTGTGAATTGTTCATCAAACAAACACATGTGCTGAATTTACCTAAATAAGTCAGCTCCCATGGCGTAGTGGTCACTGCGTTCGCCTTGCACGCGGGAGACCCGGGTTCGATTCCCGGCGGGGTCAAGAAATTTGTATTAGTAATTTAAATGTAAACCTAGGTGTTACATCTACAGATTAATTATTAGCTATGAGAACACCAGTGAGTGCCTAATTGTAAAGAGAGGTAGGTACATACTTACATTTTTTATCAGGAAATCGGAGAGTGTAACCAGAGATCACAATCTGTGTGTGGTCTCTGTTGAAAAAGAAGTTCAACTTATTTGTGTTTTCGAGGAAAGAATGTAAAGCCTAAAGTCCTGTTCACGAGCCGAAAGAGAACAGTTGTTCAGCTCAGTCGGGAATTTTTTTAGAGGTTTGATAGAGGGAACTGTAACTGCCAAGGTTTTATCGTTCCGAAATCGAAGAGAGAAGAAGGATAGGATAGGAGAAAGCCAGCCGTTCCAAGAACGAACCTTATATTTTTAGGATATTGAGATTGAGATAAGTATGTAGATACAATAGTGGATAATAGAGTACAGGCTAAATGAACTGATTGTATTGAAGAAGATTGGAAAAACAAACTGCTTGCAAATTGATGAGGGCAATTTGAACACATTGTAAAACAGTAGCTATGGTTATTCAAACAGCAGCGTCAAAGAAGGTTCAAATAGGTAAATTACACTGATTTACTTCCGAACCAAATCTGTTTCCAGGAGACTAAGAAAATCATTGATTTCCCTATGAAAATTCCCAGACAGAAGCCAGTATCTAGTTAGTACAATAGAAAATATCAACGGACTGATTAAGTGAATCAATAGACAATGGACACTTCCTGGCCAAACTATGATTTTCCTGGCGATACTATGATTTATAGTAGTAGTAAATGACTCATATTCATTGTTTATGTGATTGGTCACTAGTTGTCTACTACTAATTGTAAGATCAAGTAGTGAAAATCGTGTCTGAAATGCTGAACAGTCTGAAAAATGTTGTAAATTGTAAATCTTCGTTGTCGTAAATGGATACCTACATTAGGACCATTAGGTACAGCTACAGCTGAAAACCGTAAATGAAAACAGGAACTCGTAAATGGATACCTACATTAGGACCATTAGGTACAGCTACAGCTGAAAACCGTAAATGAAAACAGGAATACATTCATCATTGAATATGCTCTCCCCAAAACCAAACATTTATCACAATCTGCACCTATGTTTTAATCATCTAACTATTGAGTAGTTTTTTATAGAATTCAGTTTTTATATAATAATTATCTACCTCTCTATCAACACACGTGTGTCTATTTTTTACTCATTTCATGCTTTGGAAGAAAAAACTGAAAGAAACTACTTGATATAAATATCTAGAGCGATAATTCCTTTCTCTTTTGATTATACAACAATAATTTTGTATATCACGTAGCAAAATCTGAAATGACCTTTGAGTTGCATAATCTACCACTGTTGATGTAATGATATCCAATATGATAGGTAGGTAGGTTTTTATGTTTACTATCCATATTAAGATATTGTAGGTACCGACCTAGGTAATTTTGTTTATCCAACTTGATTTTATGATACTTTTGATAAGCCTAAATGTAAAAGAAGTGTAATAATGGTAGGTATATATTGTGGTGTTCCATATTACCAGCATGTTCCATAATACCACCACTTCCTCTACTTAAATTTCATTACTAAGTGCAACATTATGATAGGTAGGTATTCTTTCAATTGTCTACCTGCTTGTTGATATTAATTTTTTTTTCCTGATTTTCTTCTTTTACCGCATTACCGTGTTAGTCTGTAAGTTTTTGATTGTAACAAATGTTATGTGTGTCCCGTTAGTCCTATTTTTTTAATGTCGTCTAGTCTTACGTCATAGAAAGTCATCACGGCTGCCAAATCCCCACAGCCCGTAGACATAATGAAAGGCACTGACTCATCGCCAATTCACCGCACATATAGGAATCCGGTTTGAAAGCGAACCAAATGTTTCGATCGTAAATTCCATTGGGACTTTAGGCAGACTGCGTCGATTTCTAAATCCAATTGTGGTTAATCTATTTCAAATTGAAACTGTCTAGGAACCAAAGCATTGTGCCTGTTATCGCCTCGTCTAATCCAGAAACAAGTTTAGGCACGCTTTATTCCACTGGATTTACAGGGGCGTGGAGTAAGTAGTCAGGTGAATGGCGCAGCTAGCATCTGTTATCCGAAGGTGTTAAAACATCAAACACCAGAGCAACCGACTTAGATAATAAAATCTATTGATAAGTGTCTTAGACGCTAGTATCGTCAATCACCTGATAAATAATCACTGATTCTATCACTCATGATCGCAATGAAATCACATGCAAGTATCGGAAGTTTTACGAAAGTGAAAAAAGGTTAAGGAACAAACGTGCTACAGAAGCTATAAACCCATATACGTAACAGTATCCCGATCTACTACATAGTGATCTTAGAATCCAAGTACAATCACTTAAAGTGTTATTTCGGACCCAGAAGGTCAGAGCTGAACTATCAATCTTCAACTCCCAACCATGGATTTGTCAGGTTTGAGAGGACGCCATATTGGATTTCCAATGGTTTTACACAAGTTCTACCACGCCACATGTTAAACTAAATTTCAAGAGGGGAAATCGAGCTTTAAAAGAAGGGAAACCGTCTCATATTCCGAAAGGAAAATTCGCGTTACGATCTGCTAGTGGCTAGTGATATTCCGTAGATTCATAGAAGACTTCTCTTAAGGCTGTTTTCCCCTACACCTAAGCCTCGGAGTGGGCTTTTTGTGTATGGCTTTTGCTAGTGATCTGAGAATTCTGGTTGAACAATCACTTACCATTTTCGGTAAGTGGTAAGTATAGGGACGTGAGAAAAAGAGATCAGTAGAGAGGAAGAAAATCAGTGTTCTCCTAACATCCATCGAGAACACCGCCACTGCTGACTGGAATCTAACGTGGTAAATCAATAGAATTTTACCCATGGGTTATTTTTTAATAAGCGGAGATTAGTAATCGGAACTTGTGTATGAGTAATAAAGTAATTTGTATGGATAGATTTTTTTAGAGTTCACTTTCCTTTTTTTTATCAGGAAATCGGAGAGTGTAACCAGAGATCACAATCTGTGTGTGGTCTCTGTTGAAAAAGAAGTTCAACTTATTTGTGTTTTCGAGGAAAGAATGTAAAGCCTAAAGTCCTGTTCACGAGCCGAAAGAGAACAGTTGTTCAGCTCAGTCGGGAATTTTTTTAGAGGTTTGATAGAGGGAACTGTAACTGCCAAGGTTTTATCGTTCCGAAATCGAAGAGAGAAGAAGGATAGGAGAGGAGAAAGCCAGCCGTTCCAAGAACGAACCTTACCTTTTTAGGATTAAATCCGCCCCTGGTGAGAATCAAATCCGGCAAACTCACCTGTTCAGTGTAGGTAAAATACTTACTCACCTGTTCAGTGTAGGTAAAATACTTAAAGTACTCACCTGTTCATGTTCAGTGTAGGTAAAATACTTAAAGTACTCACCTGTTCAGTGTAGGTAAAATACTTAAAGTACTCACCTGTTCAGTTTAGGTATCATCAGTATCAAGTTAATGTATCACCCTATTGGTGAGAAGTAAAACACTAAAGTTGAACGTAGAGATTTCAATAAAACTAAAACGGATACCATCAGTAGTATCACTACTAATCCCTGTAATCACAAACCAACACCCAAGCAATCATCTACGAATACGTAATCCGAGAATTTCTTCTCGACCTTTCCTCATGAGCTCATGACTCAAGATATACGGCAAGATTCTTCTATATCTATAAAAAGATTCTTCAACCTCTTGACCAATCTGTTACGTAAGCTGCCCACAATTGACCTCTGAAGATGACCTGAAGAACTGAACCGTGGACAAGCGGATCTCTGCACCCTAGACCTCCAGTAGACGATGGAGTGATGGTCAGACACGCATGAGAGAAAAATGCAGTTGACGTAATAGTAGATGATATCAAAGATATGTAGGTACTATAGCCAAGACAGAATGGAAAGAAAAATGCAATTGAGATGATAATTTTTGATATCAAAGGTATGAACTGTATAGAGTGGAATGTAGAGATGATGCTTGGAGCGATTGAAGGAGGGAAAGATGACATCTTAACTCTCAATGAAGTATTGGAACTTGGAATAGTCGTAGTGATGGTCAGACACGCACGGCCAAAGGTGGACAAAAAAATGCAATTGGTGTTGTCAAAGGTATGAACTGTCACAATAATTTGTTTAATTGCCACTATGCTCCTGCTCGTATTTTTCAATACTTTCAATTCAAACATGCTTCAAATATTAATGACCCATCCAATGAAAGTAGTTCTGAGCTATTGATGCTTTTTTACTCGGTTTGACAGTATATTGGCATGGGTCAGGTATTTAGCATTGGCTAACTTATGATCGTTGCTAGTTGATATGACAGATGGTAACTCTTCAGAAGACAAATTTAATAATTTAAGTTCATAAACGTTAGTTGACTTATGCAAAGGGATCGTTCAATACCAAGACAACTTTTAAGTACGAGATATCTTAACAATAATTTGTTTAATTGCCACTATGCTCCTGCTCGTATTTTTCAATACTTTCAATTCAAACATGCTTCAAATATTAATGACCCATCTAATGAAAGTAGTTCTGAGCTATTGATGCTTTTTTACTCGGTTTGACAGTATATTGGCATGTGTCAGGTATTTAGCATTGGCTAACTTATGATCGTTGCTAGTTGATATGACAGATGATAGCTCTTCAGAAGACAAATTTAATAATTCAAGTTCATAAAAGTTAATTGACTTATGCAAAGGAATCGTTCAATACCAAGACAACTTTTAAGTACGAGATATCTTAGTATACTACTCGTACATTGCATTGACAGAGAAGTTTTTTTTTCTTTGGACGTTCCAATAGAATTACTTATTTGAAATCAGGCAATGCTTCAAATCGATCATCTTCAATTCATTTTCGAGATCAATTCCGCCAGGAAATAGGAAATAGTTTCAAGAAACCCATAGGTAGTTTTCCAAATGATATCCTCGTCAATTTACTGAAAATTATTTGATTTCATTGGAAATCTTTTGCTTAGCAAATCATTGGCTTTATGGCTTTCCATCTAATTTATTGTAACAAAATTCACCCAATAGTTTCATAATATTGTTATTGTGTATTAGGTGCCTAGAGTATACCATGTATTTGGTTGTTTTAAGTAGTTACTCAATTATATTGCAGGTGATTTTTAAAGCTTGGCTGACCGCATTCTTTGGTTCAATAGAGAATCATTGGCTTTATGGCTTTCCATCTAATTTATTGTAACAAAATTCACCCAATAGTTTCATAATATTGTTATTGTGTATTAGGTGCCTATAGTATACCATGTATTTGGTTGTTGTAAGTAGTTACTCAATTATATTGCAGGTGATTTTTAAAGCTTGGCTGACCGCATTCTTTGGTTCAATAGAGAGGATCGATATTGAAGGTACTGCATCTTATGAACATGAACATGTGCATGTAAATATCTTCAATTATGTCATACAGTCATGTAAGAATCTTTATGATTTTATTTTTAACATGAAAAAAGCACTAAAAGAAGATTCCAGAGAGGTCAGTGCGAGAGATCAAAACAACAAGAATGTTATTGATACTTAATGAAGTTTACCCAAGAGTATCGCACAACTCTGGTTGCCCAGCTATTTATGGCGTTGAGGTTCATCAACAAAGACCCCATATTTCGTAATCCTAAGCATTAGCCTCAACCTTAGTGACCTCAGATTTCATGGCAAAGTATGTCATTTCAGCACAGATAGTCGGTGTAATATGGAGAGAGGAACAGAGGACATACACTTGGTGGATGAACTTGATGCAACAAGAAGCAACATTAAAAAGCAACAACATAAAGAACATAAAGTACACAAACATCTTGGGAGATCATCAGTGAGTGGTAGCACAAACACTACCATCTTCGGTAATGAAGTGATAAAGAAATATATAAAAGCACAAAAAAGAGTAGCAAAGACCTGACAAGAGAAACAAACCTAATAAAAAGGATCATAAACATTTGACGCTACCAATCCCATTCTGGTCACTCAAAACATAACTGACGTAATTACCAGGTAGGTAACCCGCATTGTTGAAGATTTCGCTAATTATTCAACATGGGTGGGTATTGCTATGTTGACATGATTGACCACCATATCTTCATTACTATCCTCTTCTCGTCTATGTGTGACTTTCATCTATTTGTCTATTGATTTCTCCGTATTGGTTTGTTGTGCAATATTTGGTTTTGGCCGTGTGCTTATTTTTGTTTGTTGAATCACTTCCTCAACCTAACTCTCTAATCCGTTATGTTTGTTAGGTATTTATAGGCACTCCAAAAGACCATCAGTCTTACTTATCTATTTTATTTTTTCTCAATTAGGTACCAGTACCAGGATAGGTACTTGTTTTAAAACTTTCAACTGAGTTTTTCTTTAGATACCACTAGATCTGAAGAGACGATTAACATGATCATTAGGAATATTATCAGAGTTAAAAACTTGATGGTTTTGGCTACTGGTTGTGTTGTCATTGGGTGACCTTTGTTACGCAATGATGCAGGTTCACCCATTTTAATGTTCATTATCTCAAATTTAATTTTGCAAATTTCATCATGCTGTGTGGGTTTACAATTTTTTCAAGTTGTTCATTTTCTGTCTGTTGTTATCCATGTTCCAAAGGTAACCGATACCAAGACAAAGAATGTTATGGTTCTTCAAATTTTGTTATGTACCTATTTATTACGAATGTACATTCCTTGTTGGACATGACTTGCTTAATAACTCTTTGAAGTTCCATACCCCCTTGTTGTCCAGATTGCCGATGATCAAGTCCAAGTAAACAGCACAAATTCTACTAACAGTTTCTTTTTATCAGCTAGAATTCGGAAAATGAGTGAACGTACATACCAACAGGTATGTCAGCAATGCCAACATATTCAAAGAGAGAAACACGTCAGAATCTATCTTAATAGAAACTGTCAAGATGTTACAGCAACCTTCATCATGAACTTGACAAGACCAATCTCTTTTCATTGATCTGAATCGTATAATGAGCATCCATTGAAGTAAGCAACTTGACATTGTTTTTGTGAATAATTATTCGTAGGATCTTGAGCGCCTCAATTTGTTAGGTGCCCATGCATGTCACTATCATTAACGTTACTGATGTTCGTTGTAGTATAACTGAGTCTATCGTGGTCCATAGTAATTAGCATAGTTTTTTTTTCTTTATATCTTGATGGAATGTTCTCTTCTGTGATAACATTTTTTACGCATTTTTTTTTTCTAGAACGAGAAGATTATTACTGTTTTTATGTAGGTACTGATATTATAATATTATTATTATGCCTAAATTAATTTTGTGTTCTTTTTTTTCTAGGTAGGTAGGTATCTAACCAGGACAAGATTGTTGTTCTCCTGTTCTTATTTGATAAAAATCGTAAGTACTCTGGTCTACGCCGTTTTATTACTCGCCGAGGCAGGCTCTAATGTTATTCACAGCATTACACTATTCCTATTGTTTTTCCTGCCAGTTCCTCATACGTATTCCATGATGTCAGCATTTTCACTGAGTATGCCTAGACATAGACATGGATTTCTTCCACATTTGCTGGAAATCTTTCCACGCCTAATTTCAGTGTTCTAGAAGAATCCTCATTATTTTTCGCTTCGTCATCCTGTATTCACCTGATTTATTTCTGCATTCGTGGTCATTCCTTTGTAATAACTGACCGTTCTCAATACACACATCATTTCGCGCCGACAGGTGTGTGAGAATGGGTTCATGTTGCAATGTATACACACACTGCGAGCACGATTTGCATTTGTTCTGGCCGATTCCCAGAATGTTGCTAAAGCGGTTATCTAACACGATAGGAAAGATTACTCTGTACGAAAGATTACCCTGCTAATAGAGGCTGATGAACTGCAAAATTTAGCAACTTTACAAAAAACTGAAAAACACACTTGTGTCATCTTGAATAGGGTGTTTATCAAAAATAAACATCTGGATAATAACACCTATGTATGTCTGCCAGTCTGGTAGGTAAACCTTCATTTTATGATAATTTATTTAAGGTCCGAAATAATGATAATTAGTACGAATAGTCATCAAGTCATCAACATTATCTCCTATATCATTGACAGACAGTGTTTTTAGTTTTCTTTCAAAAACTGTGGATCTTCTCCTTGAAATTGGCATTATGTCTTCATTGAGGTAGTTTGGAACATGAAATAATTATCCATACTCATAGTATTCAGTTTTCATTTCTAAAGTAAACATAGCTATTTCAGCATATTCATTATGTGTTGCTACGTTGTCATTTATTATTGCGTGAATGTCCCCATATTGTAATTCTTTAATTGCTTTGGTTAAAGCAAATAATGTTATGGGAGTCGTAATAAAATATGAGTGTTCCATGTACAATGTGTACTAATATACAGCTATGAACCTACTAAGCTCATTTAAAAGGTCTTCGGAGTTTGCTTTGGTCAAAGCAAATAATGTTATGGGAGTCGTAATAAAATATGAGTGTTCCATGTACAATGTGTACTAATACAGCTATGAACCTACTAAGCTCATTTAAAAGGTCTTCGGAGTAGCGTCCTATGGTGAAACAGTGTGTTGGTACGTTGGTAAGTATTGCATCTGCACAATTGGTAATGGCAGGTACTACCTATACACTTTTGCCCAATAAAAGTATTTCATGATCATGACAGATTTTAATTTCATTATTCTTTAGAATCTTTAGAAATTATTTCGTAAAAAAATACCAATTTTTCTCAATTATTTTCAAAATAATCAAAAGTTCAAACAAATCACACTAACAAGTCCCTTCACAAATGCAATCAGTTTGAACCAAATCCAGGTATTAGCGTGCTACTGTACCGCTATACAGAAGCTGTTCCACTCCTACTAAAATTCTTTAAAGATCTACTGCAAAACAACCACGAACCTCCTAAACTAGAAACTGGTGTAAAGCTAATTGAAAACAAGTATGAAGAGAACCGCCTAACATGCTCCAGTAATGTTGATCACACCCACACAGCATGTGAAGAATTTAGTTAATCTGGTAATGATGGATATAGCTGGCAAATTATAGATATAGCTGTGAATGATGGATTTAGCTGGTAATGAAGGTGGATATAGTGCTAATAATGGACATAGGTGGCTAACTTGTTTGGAATTCCGACATTTCTAACTGGATCTCGAGAATTCTGAGATTTATAGCAATTCCAGACACCGGTGTTAATAGGAAGTTTATTTTTATTTCAACACTGTTGGGTTCCTCAGGTGGCCCTCTTCTTAGATGACCTAGAAGACTTCCCATGTGACCAAATACCAGGTCATACCTGACCGTGCATAACTGGTCCAATGTTACACCTAGCTGTTCAGACGTGAATGTGGAGTTTGGGTCAATCCGTTTTGTGGATTTGTTTTTCCTCTTTCTTTTGTTTACATAGGTATACCATGTTCAGATTGTTCAAACATAGGTACATGCCACATGGATGTGTAGTTGGGCCAAATCCGTTTTGAATATTACCTGCATAACTCATGTAGGTACTTTAATTATGACTTACATTATCATGGACGCTCGTTGCTATGTTGAAAGCCAAGAAGAGGTAAGGTAGTAGAATGTTATGAAGGTACAGAATGCCAATTTGCTGGTGGTCTTAAAATCCAGACATTCCAGGTTGAAATATCAACAAATCACTTCCTATTTTCGGTACGTGGCAAAAAGGAAGGTGAGGAAACCGTAGAGACAAAGAGAACCGGTATTTCCCTAAACTTCTTTGGACGATAAGCCAGTGAAACTGAATTTAAGCACATCACTTAACAATATTAGGAGGTTAGGACACACCACTGAATTAAAGCACATACCAGGTCATACCTGACCGTGCATAACTGGTCCAATGTTACACCTAGCTGTTCAGACGTGAATGTGGAGTTTGGGTCAATCCGTTTGTGGATTTGTTTTTCCTCTTTCTTTTGTTTACATACCATGTTCAGATTGTTCAGACATAGGTAGAAACATGCCACATGGATGTGTAGTTGGGCCAGATCCGTTTTGAATATTACCTGCATAACTCATGTAGGTACTTTAATTTGACTTACATTATCATGGACGCTCGTTGCTATGTTGAAAGCCAAGAAGAGGTAAGGTAGTAGAATGTCATGAAGGTACAGAATGCCAATTTGCTGGTGGTCTTAAAATCCAGATATTCCAGGTTGAAATATCAACAAATCACTTCCTATTTTCGGTCCTAGGCAAAAAGGAAGGTGAGGAAAGCAACAAATGAAGCACATAACATTAACCAGTTAACCACATAGAGTGAAGACATGATAATTCGTATGAAACCACTCAATGTTCTTCGCGTTGATAGTGAAAGCGGTTAATTGTTCTCGCGAGTTCATATTTTCGAGGCAGGTAAAGCTTTGAAGTTTTGTTGTTTGATAAATTGATTATGTTTGAAGATAATTGGAAGATTGTATACGATACGAGGAGGGAGGAGGTACATACATACCTACATAGGACATAGGTAGATATAAGGTACTTTAATAACGATAACAACTAAAATTAACTACAAAAATTATCGAGTGCCGATCAAGATACTGAGTTGGTATTGGTAAGCTATCTTACCTATCTATCTAATTATGATTACCCTTTATCGGAATCCACTAAAGTTCAAATCGTACAGAAGGCAAGAATGAAGTAGGTACCTTCGTACCTAGGTAGGTATGTACCCATATGTTATAGGTAGGTAATTAATTCACGAAACACATGAGATTTCCTTTCTAGTTTTTTTGGAAGAAGAATCTAAGGGGTATGACTATGTAATTATGTATAAATAAATTGAAAGTCCAATCTATTACTCCCCCAGAGTCCAGACTTCCAGAGGTTATAATTCAGCACTTACACTTCCTAGCTGGAGTCTGAGTCTGATGACTGCCAGGCATACTTGACTCGCAGAAATTAGCAGCAAGGGATTCTATTTAGTATTCAGGCACATTTTTATCGCCCATTTTTGCTCATTACTGAATAAACCATAAATCATAATTGATGAAAAGAAAGCGCCTCTAAAACCAATAAAAATCAAAGCTCAGGGCAGTTGGATTGGATAATACCCGAGGTAGAGCCAAAGCATTTCATGTCAGGCATTACTGATAAATTACCAAGATAGTGTCCCAACTTACCAACTTGAATACGGAAAGAAATTTAAAAGTCAAGATTTACCTCAGGAAACGACAGAGACGGATTAAGCTGAAATGTTAGAGAAATTGCTCGTTTGGCTGAAGAGAAATGAGTCAAATGGATCTCTTTATTGCTTTTTGTTGTTAATTGACAGGTCAACATACATTTTGGCAAAATATACGCTATTTGCAATACTTTCAAACTAAACATCGAAGACAACATGACAAAACAAAGTTAAAGTAAGTTTTTAGACAATAATTGAAACCTGGATTACCTATACTACCTATAGGTACATATCGTATATTTTTTGTTTGTTTCATACGTATCGATTTAACGTGGTGAAAAAATACTTCTCTAAAAGTATTTTTTCGAAGTAGAAATGAATGATCATTTAGTATTCAGGCACATTTTTATCGCCCATTTTTGCTCATTACTGAATAAACCATAAATCATAATTGGTGAAAAGAAAGCGCCTCTAAAGCCAATAAAAATCAAAGCTCAGGGCAGTTGGATTGGATAATACCCGAGGTAGAGCCAAAGCATTTCTTGTCAGGCATTACTGATAAATTACCAAGATAGTGTCCCAACTTACCAACTTGGATACGGAAAGAAATTTAAAAGTCAAGATTTACCTCAGGAAACGACAGAGACGGATTGAGCTGAAATGTTAGAGAAATTGCTCGTTTGGCTGAAGAGAAATGAGTCAAATCGATCTCTTTATTGCTTTTTGTTGTTAATTGACAGGTCAACATACATTTTGGCAAAATAGATATACCTACGCTATTTGCAATACTTTCAAACTAAACATCGAAGACAACATGACAAAACAAAGTTAAAGTAAGTTCTTAGACAATAATTGAAACCTGGATTACCTATAGGTACATATCGTATATTTTTTTGTTTGTTTCATACGTATCGATTTAACGTGGTGAAAAAATACTTCTCTAAAAGTATTTTTACGAAGTAGAAATGAATGATAACAACGCTATCAATGAGAAACGAGAGAACAAAAAGGTGTGAAAGTTGACAAGAAGATAAAAGAAGAAAACGAAGCAAGACTAATCCAAAGCGAGAACAAGCAACAAAGACGGTATAAAAAGACAAAGGAAACCTTTAGAAGTTTAGAGAATAGAGAAAGGTCAATTCAAAGTTTAAATCTCGGCAAGAACAATTGGACAATAGAATAAGACACTTGTCTCTAGAGCATGATAGATGCCGAAAAAGTGCTTCTGTAAATGGGACGGCAAAATGATGTTTGTCAAGACAGTTGTGTTCAATTTGAATAATTATAAATTTATTAGGTAGGTTCATTATAATAGTGAATAGACAGAATTAATTTGGCAAAAGCGAGAAAAAATATTACATTAAAATAAGTACGATGTATGTATGTAGGTACTTCATTTAAATTAATCACGTATATTTGTAGTTGGGCACTTATTTCAGACAGGTGTGTTAGTAGAACTTCCTACCCATTGTGTTAAAGCGATTTTCCCTTCTCAAGAGATTTAAAAAGAAATCATTTGCTACAAGTCGTGAATTCAATTCCACACAAGCCAAATACCTGCATCGTTTATGATACCTGGATAAATAAATAACGCATGCTAGCAAGATATTGAAGTCTATAAAAACCAGACAGAATCAATGTTAGATCAGGTCACACTCCTGGCATAGTAAAAGCAAAATCAGTTGTTTTTATAATGAAAAGAAAGTAAACGAAACTCGTTTGGTTCACAATGTTAACAATTTAACCCATAGTGTCATGGAAAGAATCAATCAACTGGTTTTAAATACAGGCTCAGAGTTGTTTGACAAAGAAAATTGATGAGAGAGTTGAAAACGTTCTGGTAGATGCAGAAATGGGAGGAAACAACGAAGAATACCTAACTATCGTTATGATCCCGATTAACCGCTTTTGGAATAAAATGTAGAGCGGTTTTGTGATGTTTGTGTAGAAATATCAAGGATGCTCTATGACAAGAATTATGCCGGAAGACAACTCTTTGAGAGCAAATTTACAAACGTTTTGACCATCTTGTATGGAATGGAAGTAAAATAAGTAGACATGTTTTCCTAGAAAAAAAAAAAAAAAAAACAATCAGCGGTAGTTCTAACAAGGGTACTAACAGCATATCGAGGGTTAACTTAAGCCAATAAACTTTATCACTACGCATGACGAATCAAAAGTTAATGTTGCATGTTTATGTGGCGTGCACAGAGATAAAAAATTTGAAATTCATGACCTCAAGACTGGTTTGAAAAAATCCGACTTGACGTCCAAAGGCTCTGTTAAGTTTAACGCTTTGTAGCTTTGTAACTAAAGTAGTTCAGATTTGTAGGGACATTTATTTAGATATCCCTGCTTTTCAGTAACACTGTACCTCGGTATAGTAGGTATATTAAGTTGTATTTTTTTTTGGCTAAAGCTAAGAATACGATTGTATAGTTAGTAGCTTTGTAACTAAAGTAGTTCAGATTTGTAGGGACATTTATTTAGATATCCCTGCTTTTCAGTAACACTGTACCTCGGTATAGTAGGGTAAGTGTACCATTTATTCGCCCACTTAAAAAACGTACCATTTATTGGCCCACCTGCCCACATTAATTTTTCTAATTTTTGTTTTTAGATTCCCCCCGGTACGTCACTGTTTGGACTCTCGCCCCCCTCGACAAAATTCTGGATACGGCCCTGATAGGTGCTCCCAAGTTTTCCATCCAAGCTCAAGGGGGTAGCCACTTCTGTTTCTGACCTAATTAGTAATTCAGTACGTTTTCCTCACTCATTATTACTGAACTTGATGGAAGTTTCGCTTTCAGCTGCTTTCCAGCTACTCGTGCAATCTGTCCGTCACTTTTGATGTAGAGATGTGCTTACTCCCTGGGGTGTGAAACTCAGTGGTGAATGATAACCTTTGCAGATGAGGGATGATTAGAAATCATAGAAAAACGTGGAAAAAACTGACCGACGCAACCCACAGGTAAGTAAAGTTTAAATTGGACTTTTGTAGGTTTAAAATGTTTAAATAGACTTTTTTAGATTTCATATGAGGGCATCGGCAGTAAAAAGGTCTAAATATCTCGTCATTGACTCGGTGGTGTAGTGGTCAAGACTCTCTCCTGGTAAATAGGACTTGGGTTCAATACCAAACGGGGTGATAGGGTTTGGAAACAACATCTGCTTTGGCTTTGTTGCTACATTGCACAGTTGAAAGTCCACGGAATTGACCAGCACCAAGAGCATGCCAACTTTTAGACCAAGTCGCCAAGAATGACTGTTTAAAATGCACGCATCGCATTTAAACCATGAAGAATCTCCAGATGAATGAAAACTCATGTAATTCACATATGGATAACAAATCTTAAATAATTATGTAGTTCAATGAAGAGTTCCTCCTTTGTATCAGAATCTATCAGTTATTGTTGAAAGTCCACGGAATTGACCAGCACCAAGAGCATGCCAACTTTTAGACCAAGTCGCCAAGAATGACTGTTTAAAATGCACGCATCACATTTAAACCATCAAGAATCTCCAGGTGAATGAAAACTCTTGTAATTCACATATGGATAACAAATCTTAAATAATTATGTAGTTCAATGAAAAGTTCCTCCTTTGTATCAGAATCTATCAGTTATCTTCCTTTGTGTCAGCAGAAATTCAAAGACGTTCTAGAGTTTTCTGCTAATGAGCAGTTCGCGTCGGTTTCAGCAACCACTGATGTGCTCACCAAAGTACTTCCTCAATTAGAAGATGACTGACAGACTACGAGATTTTCAAGTAGCATTTACCCTTGACCCAGTGCCGGTTAGGATGGAAAGGGAACATACATGGGTGTTGGGTGGGTACATGTAGAGTATGTTACCTACTAGTTTGTTAATAGTAACCAAGAAGAGATTAACAAAGAGAAGAAGAGGACTACTGTATAATATTGTGGAAAGAGAAGGAGAATGAAGGAAAATTGGATTCTTTGATGAATGTGATGGTGGTGATTTAGTGAGAAGTGAAAACATCCTGAATGGTGCAGCTTGTATTTTCATGCTGTTTGCCCTGAACTAATATTTTGTCCCTGCATGCAACTCCGTAACTTATAGATTTGGAACCTTTGAGTACTGCCTATAACCCTTTCCAAATCTCGGCGCTTCGGGAAAAATCCTTTTGGTCCAAATTAATTAAATCGGGAGATTATTTTTTTTTATTTAGACTCTTTATTGGTTGTAATTCAATCTACCTACACAAATAAGAAAATACAATGAAAGGACGAAATTATTGCCTGGGGCAATTTATACCATTCAACCATTATTCTAAGGCGAAGAGACTTTTCTGTCCTCAAACTCCTCTTGTATCCACCACTATCTCCTCCAGGACAAGCTGGGCAGCATTGGATTTTCACAAAAGAATAAATTTGCACTTAACGACCATCGTCTTGGCACTACCAGTCTTCCCGATGTAATTGATTGGGATCCAATGATTCATTTGAGAAGCCGTCGAACATTAGCAGCTCATCCGTACGACCTCACATGTCATGGGGGAAACCATTGAAACCATTGGATAGACATTAGACCGTACGATAACAGAGGGGGGGATACGACGAACCTGTAAATATGAGTCAAGGTCAGAATGAAGCACTCATAGAAAGTGAGGCAAAGTGATTAGGACGAGTATGTTTGAAGTTCATTAGAGAAGATGTTTGAGCCGCGAACCGCGCGACCTGCATACTAAACTGTGACGCTAAGTCCACACTTGGACACTTGGCTACCAAGCGGGCAACTTCTGACCTCTTATTGGACACTTGGCCACCAAGTGGGCAACTTGTGACCTCTTACACCAAATGATGGCAAAAGGCAAAACGTTTGCCCCTCTAACCTCTGGGGGCAAGTTTTGATGCCAGTATTCACAGTACTCCTGACCTTTCTGGGCAAATGACAGGTTATAAAATTATGATAAACATATCATCATCGTATTAGGTATTAACAGAAGATGAAATTGCAACGTATCTTGCTAATTTTTGATAATCTCCTTGGTCTGTATGGCGTCACATAATTGAACCTAGTAAGTAAACAAATATTGAAGCTGATACATATAAGATACCTATCGAACATTGATTACATAATGCTACCTGATAAGAATTTATCGACCACTGAATTTAAATTTAAACTTTGGTTTTCCTGTTGGGGGAAAAAAAAACATAAACAAGAACAAAAAATTAGAAGAAAGTGCGAAATAGAGGAAAAGAGAGGTGTGGTGAAATTTCAAGTCGTTAAAAAAGAAGATAAAGAAGAAGAAGAAGATATGTGGCGTATGGTACAGGTGGGCCAATAAATGGTACGTTTTTTAGGTGGGCGAATAAATGGTACACTTATCCAACATAAACAAGAACAAAAAATTAGAAGAAAGTGCGAAATAGAGGAAAAGAGAGGTGTGGTGAAATTTCAAGTCGTTAAAAAAGAAGACATATAGTTAGTTAGCTCGTTGCCTCGTTATTCTCGCATTTCACTTCATTTCTAAAGTCGACAGTTTTTGCAATCGAATTTGGCAAATGTTTTGTCAAACTCGATCTGAAACAGCTGTGCTTGTCCCCTCGAACATTTCACCTGTTGTAATATTGGTCTAAAAAAATTTACCCCTTGTCTACTCAAGTTAAATTGAAAGAAGAAGAAGAAGAAGAAGAAGAAGAAGAAGAAGAAGAAGAAGAAGAAGAGGGGGAAAACTGCAAAGAATTCGAAGCAGAATCTTCACCAAAGTTTTCCCTCATTTTGTTCGGGTGAGTTGGTAAGTGGTGGTTTGTTTTTTTGTTATTTCGTTGTTAGTTTATTTATTTACCAATATTATTATTTTATGTTGGTGTTTGAGTTTTGTTTTTTTTTTTCCCCGGAATGAATGAGCAAAAATAATACCTAATTAAAAAGTACCTATTATTTATTTGTCTTGTTGAGCAATGTGTGTTCTCCGATTCAACAATGCAGCGATGTTGTATTTGATTTTGTATGTCTGTTCTTTCACCATAAAGATCTCGAACGGCTAATCCCATCTTTGGGAAAATTGTATGGGCCTTTTTTTCCCGAGTTTCATTCCTTTAAATGTATGTAGATATACCTTTTACCATTACCTCAAGAGTTTATTAACTTTCATCAATACATGGCGTGATACAAAATTTGGTCACTAAAGCTACAGAATTTGCCACAAAAGCCATGCCAATTCGACACCGCCGAATTTTACACGTAAGACCAGCCACTCACCATCATGTATCAGGTAGACCTGACTGGTGAACCTGATCAGGTATACCTGATAGTGACTGACTGGCGTAAGGTAACACTACCTATACGCTAGAGATTCGGGGTATCAAGATAATAGAGTTCAATTAATGATTACAGACAGGCCCCTAGGGGTCTGCAACGAGATATTATAAGAGAAGAAAGTTTAAAGCTTTTTTGTATTGTTTAATAAATAAAAGGTATTTTATATGTATGTATAATACCCTAAACTTCTTTGGACGATAAGCCAGTGAAACTGAATTTAAGCACATCACTTAACAATATTAGGAGGTTAGGACACACCACTGAATGAAAGCAAAAGCAACAAACAAAGCACATAAGCACATAACTTCAAAAACCTGCCGAATCGGTTCGTGTAAAGATACACAGGCGTGCTTACTGGAACTTGGCCTGGCGCACTGCCGTGCGCTCAGTATAGTTAGTTAGCTCGTTGCCTCGTTATTCTCGCATTTCACTTCATTTCTAAAGTCGACAGTTTTTGCAATCGAATTTGGCAAATGTCTTGCCGAACTCGATTTGAAACAGCTGTGCTTGTTCCCTCGAACATTTCACCTGTTGTAATATTGGTCTAAAAAAATTTACCCCTTGTCTACTCAAGTTAAATTGAATATAAAATTTGTTTTATTGAGTTCAAGGTACATAAATAAAAGATTAACAATATTGATGCTATTTATAGGCAGGTACAAGTCTTCTTCCGTTGTACTAGATCTTCCTATTTAGATCAATGTCTATATTGGTCTACTTCTTTTTCAAAATGTTCTCTGATTGATGTAAGTTCGATACAAAAGGATTGTAATCTGGGAGCAATCTGAAGCCATTCTTCATCATTTGAGATTCGTTCAGTACTAATGCTGATTACATTCTTGCCATGGTCGAGAGGTGCTTTTGCAGAAATCTCAGCATTTAGAATATGTTGAATCACTACATTTCTCAATAATATCGCTTCTTCCACCAGCTTTTGGCATGCATGTTTTGCATTCATAATAGTGATTGCGACTTTATCAAGTTTATCATTTAGCTTGTAATATTTGTTTTCTGGATTTGCAGTTGATAAATTCGGCGAATGATTATCTTGGAGTTCCTTTTTTGCTATGATGGTTGTGTGTGTTCTCCTATTACTATTCTTCTTGACTACTGTTTCTTGATTTCTTTTATTGACTACCAAGTCCTTTGGATCTTTCAGTGTACTCAATTTTCTTTGGAATGGTTCATTGATTTTATCATGATCAATAATCTGTCGATTTGGTTCAAAGTTATTCGTATGTGTGATCTTAGTATCATTGGCATTTTCAGGGTCGCCTGGATTGTCATTATTTTCAATATGTTTCCGTTCTTCAATAATATTTTCATTATGTTTTGATATGTATTCCATGAACTGACACACTCCAGCAAGCTGATTTGTAATCATCTTCTCAAGTTCGATAATCTTATCGTTTTTAATTTTCAATTCATTTTTATATTCTTCAATAATTTTCACACGATTTCTTGAATCGAGAAGAAATATTTCTGCATGTTCTTCTTGTTGCTTTATGATATTTGTCTTGAGGTCATTTACTATTCTGAATTGGTTTAACAGTTCATCTTGTTCTTTTCTTCTGACATTCCCCAAGTTCATGTCAATCTCCTTTTTATTCAGTTCACTTTCCAAATACACCAGTCGATCGTGCATACTTTGAATGTATTCTTCATTTTCGATTATTTTCACACCAGGGGTTTTCTTGTATGCTTGAAACATTTTTTACCTTATAGCTCCGAGCTGTTTTTCCTTGACGGTTTTATTGTTTGCTACCCAAGTTCATGTCAATCTCCTTTTTATTCAGTTCACTTTCCAAATACACCAGTCGATCGTGCATACTTTGAATGTATTCTTCATTTTCCATTATT
The DNA here is from genome assembly GCF_000475195.1 of Diaphorina citri. NCBI lineage: Eukaryota > Metazoa > Arthropoda > Insecta > Hemiptera > Psyllidae > Diaphorina > Diaphorina citri. The sequence continues at coordinate 10,050 of NW_007378267.1, read as the reverse complement.
TTCGCACCAGGGGTTTTCTTGTATGCTTGAAACATTTTTTACCTTATAGCTCCAAGCTGTTTTTCCTTGACGGTTTTATTGTTTGCTACGAATTTTCTTTACACTTTTCTGTTTTCCTTTTTTCAAAACTTTTTATAAAGATTTTTTTTTTTTCAATTTCAAGGAGAGTAAGCTATTTTTAGTTAGGTACCTGGGATATTCTAAAAATAAAAATGAATTGTTTTAAGATTTTAGCTAGACACTATGAAAAAACACAGCTGGAAGAAATACTTAATATTATGTATTAGTAGGTTATGCATGTAAAAAAGTATCAATTCAGTAAAGATTATTTGTTGAATCGAAGGGAAAGTCCTCTATGAGTTCTAAATTAGAGGCATATATCTACTTTACATTCGTAATAAAGGTCTCAAACTTGAACCAGGCCAAATTCCTTTCATTTTTATAACGAACAAAAGTAAAAATAGCTAAAGACAGAATCTATATTACATTATGTAGATGCATACCAACATAATGTACTAACCAAATTCGTGCACTTACATATTAGATGGACAATTTCGGTAAACATCACAGAATAGAACAAATTTTCATTCTATGTATGTTGTAGCATGCTCTTATGCTAAAGTTAGTACCTACAATGCAAAATTGACCACAAAAAAGGTGTACTCACAATTAAAATCCAAATCGGTTGAAATTACACACACTGATAAAAAAACGTTGACTAAAAATCAAACTTCCGAACGGTCTTAATAAACGAAATTATCACTCCAAGACGACCTGCGATCACGACTGACACCAAATGACTGAAGACTCGAAATATTTTTTTAGAAAGGTAACCAGAACGGTTTGGAATATGAAGATGGTTCTGATGGTAGGAATGAACTGAAGCGGGGAAAGATTGAGGAGTTGGTATTATACTGCGGCCTACATTCACTCCATAACCCACATTGAAACACTGGAGAACAGAGAGTACTGAAACATCTAGTGCTGAGGGGAAGCATGGAGGAGAATGGTTACAGGTGTTAGAACCACTAGAGACACTAGACAGAATAGTGTTTCGACAAATCAGTCAGGACGAAGATGAAACTCCTAGGACTCACAGTTCAAAAAGGGCTGAACAATGGGGCTTTGCATCTGTAGAACATGACAACGATAAGGCCTTAAGTCACCATAATGGTTGATGCCCGATTCAGTATTATCAGTGAGAACATGAGGGGACTGAGAATTTTTGAGAAATTTGTGGAGATGTCAGAACTCCCATTGTCCCATATGAGAAAACTGAAAATTAGTGGAGATGCCATAACTCCCTAGTAGGAAAGCTGAAAATTAGTGGAGATGGCAAAACTCTCACATACAAATGAAAGTAAATAGCAGATATATCCCAGACTTTTACATAAGAAAACTGAAAATTAGTGGAGATGCCAGAAGTTCATGATGAGAAAGCTGAAAATTAGTGAAGATGCCAGAATTACCAGAAAGATAAGAAGGAACTAAAATCAAAGTTCATCACACCATGTTTTATCAGAGAGTAGGATATCAAAATATGAAAGATAACTAGGTTCTCATTAAGCAGTCATTAAATTTAATCAACTATAACCTATAACAATTACCACTTTAACTACTTTAGGGAGTTATTAGGCACTTCTAATTCTAAACATGGATTTGTACAAATAATGTTTTATCTACACCTAGAGTTTGTAATTTATTTTCTAACAAAATTACAATACAACCTTTCTAGTTACAACGAAAAATTAAAAAAATACAGAAATAATATAAAAAATAAATAAAAAAAGTATCCTTCCTCAATTAGAAGATGACTGACAGACTACGAGATTTTCAAGTAGCATTTACCCTTGACCCAGTGCCGGTTAGGATGGAAAGGGAACATACATGGGTGTTGGGTGGGTACATGTAGAGTATGTTACCTACTAGTTTGTTAATAGTAACCAAGAAGAGATTAACAAAGAGAAGAAGAGGACTACTGTATAATATTGTGGAAAGAGAAGGAGAATGAAGGAAAATTGGATTCTTTGATGAATGTGATGGTGGTGATTTAGTGAGAAGTGAAAACATCCTGAATGGTGCAGCTTGTATTTTCATGCTGTTTGCCCTGAACTAATATTTTGTCCCTGCATGCAACTCCGTAACTTATAGATTTGGAACCTTTGAGTACTGCCTATAACCCTTTCCAAATCTCGGCGCTTCGGGAAAAATCCTTTTGGTCCAAATTAATTAAATCGGGAGATTATTTTTTTTTATTTAGACTCTTTATTGGTTGTAATTCAATCTACCTACACAAATAAGAAAATACAATGAAAGGACGAAATTATTGCCTGGGGCAATTTATACCATTCAACCATTATTCTAAGGCGAAGAGACTTTTCTGTCCTCAAACTCCTCTTGTATCCACCACTATCTCCTTTTTTTTTTTTTTTTAAGAGGTTTGACAGAGGGAACTGTAACTGCTATGGTCTTATCGTCCCGAAATCGAAGAGAGAAGGAAGACAGGATAGGAGAAAGCCAGCCGTTCCGAGAACGAACATTATCCCATTAGGATAAAATCCGCCCCGGGCGGGAATCGAACCCGCGGCCTAGCGCTTACAAGGCAGACGCACTACCAACTAAGCTAACTAGGCTGGCTCTTATTGATGTTTGATGGAGAGAAATGAAACAACAAAGGACTTTAGAAAGCCAATAGTTCCAAAAATGAACCTTATTTGTTTCAGAATAAAGTTCGCAACCAGCGGGAATGGAATTCTCTGAAAGAGTGGAAAGGAAACTTAATTTACATGTCTCGTTTTACTGACTTTAACATGGAGAGAAATGAAACAACAAAGGACTTTAGAAAGCCAATAGTTCCAAAAATGAACCTTATTTGTTTCAGAATAAAGTTCGCAACCAGTGGGAATGGAATCCTCTGAAAGAGTTGAAAGGAAACTTAATTTATATGTCTCGTTTTACTGACTTTAACAGTCAAATAAAAGATAGAGAAAAGCAGATAATGAAAACATGTCTGGGAACGCGGATCTAGGTGTCCAGTATAGACGCGTTAAATTAAAACCATACTACCTGGTTAAATAATACTCTTTCCCTTCATTGATAATTTTTGATGAAAGTGTGATAATAACTAAATTTATTTGAGTTATGCTACCTACGTATGTATGTACTACTTATGTAGTAGATTTTTCCTCATGGCCCATAGGTTTTTTTTTCCAAATTAGATAGTTAATTTAAATTCATGTAGGATTTCTGTAACAACAAGTAAAGCTGATACTATGAAGATATTTTGAAAGTAGGTATCTATTCTGCTGAGCTACATACATCATTGAGTGTTTAACATCATCATAGAAAATGGAAACCCTATTCATATGGTATAAAATTGTAAATCATGTGTGTGCAGCAGCTGAGCTAAGGAACACGTTTTGGAGCTTTTGTGGTCAAGTTCTAGAAGAGGAAAATGGTTACATTGCTCGTACTTTGGGATTCCATCTGTCGTGTTCTCGACATTGCTTGAACAAAAGGAAATTAGAAATCTCGATGTGAACAATAGGATGGTCATAAAGAAAACAGGTGTATGTGGTTACCTCAGTCCTAAGTACAAACATTTAAGTATTTCATGAGACCGAGTTGACCGCTGTACTTTGGAAAATGCGATGATTTACAATTTTATACCATATTTCCCTTTGGATATTTGGAGTTCAGTGTGTCCTTGAAAAGGGTTTCCATTTTCTATGATGCTGTTAAACACTCAATGATGTATGTTGCTCATACCATAGCACAAAAGCTTTAAATGTCCATGGATTCTTCCTTCCTACGGTTCCTACGCACGGCTATATTTAGGGGGCCCGCCCCCCTCCACTCGGTCTTCATCTTTGCTCCCTCACTGTGGAGCGCACTCCGAAAATTTGGGGCATCCCCCTGCTACATCACTGTTTACTGTTTGGACTCCTGGGCCCCTCCTCCTTGATGAAATCCTGGATACGGGACTCTGTCCCTACGAAAAAGGAAAGACTAGAAGTATTTAGATTGGCTTTCACGGGCCACAGTGTGACCGAAAACCAGACTAGCTCTTCTTCATTTGATAAGTCGAAATCTTTTCCATTCCTATCCAAACATCCGGACTATTCTGGACGAAGCCTTAACCTTAAGAGTTTCAGTCTCCATCTGGATTATAAATGGTACCACACTTCAATACGATTGCAGCTCTAACAAGAGTGATTCTAACCTGACGGAAGACAACTTGGAATATTCAATCAAGTGGAACTTGATCTTGCAAGTGTCTTCTCGATTTATCATCCACTCCCTACGAAAAAGGAAAGACTAGAAGTATTTAGATTGGCTTTCACGGGCCACAGTGTGACCGAAAACCAGACTAGCTCTTCTTCATTCGATAAATCGAAATCTTTTCCATTCCTATCCAAATCCAAACGTCCGGACTATTCTGGACGAAGCCTTAACCTTAAGAGTTTCAGTCTCCATCTGGATTATAAATGGTACCACACTTCAATACGATTGCAGCTCTAACGAGAGTGATTCTAACCTGAAAGAAGAAGAAGAAGAAGAAGAAGAAGAAGAAGAAGAAGAAGAAGAAGAAGAGGGGGAAAACTGCAAAGAATTCGAAGCAGAATCTTCGCAAAAGTTTTCCCTCATTTTGTTCGGTTGAGTTGGTAAGTGGTGGTTTGTTTTCTTGTTATTTCGTTGTTAGTTTATTTATTTACCAATATTATTATTTTATGTTGATATTTGAGTTTTGATTTTTTTCCCGGAATGGATGAGCAAAAATAATAGGTACCTAATTAAAAAGTACCTATTATTTATTTGTCTTGTTGAGCAATGTAAATATCTGTTCTGTGATTCAACAATGCAGCGATGTTGTATTTGATTTTGTATGTTTGTTCTTTCACCATAAAGATCTCGAACGGCTAATCCCATCTTTGGGAAATTTGTATGGGCCTTTTTTTCCCGAGTTTCATTCCTTTAAATGTATGTAGATATACCTTTTACCATTACCTCAAGGTCCTCAAGAGTTTATTAACTTTCATCAATACATGGCGTGAATGCGTGATACAAAAATTGGTCACTACAGCTACAGAATTTGCCACAAAAGCCATGCCAGTTCGACACCGCCGAATTTTACACGGCGGGCCGCATGCGGCCCGCGGGCCGCCAGTTTGACATGCCTGATTTAGAGTATTCCCCCGCCGGTGCGTCACTGTTTGGACTCTCGCCCCCCCCCGACAAAATCCTGGGTACGGCCCTGATAGGTGCTCCCAAGTTTTCCATCCAAGCTCAAGGGGGTGGCCACTTCTGTTTCTGACCTAATTAGTAATTCAGTACGTTTTCCTCACTCATTATTACTGAACTTGATGGAAGGTTCGCTTTCAGCTGCTTTCCAGCTACTCGTGCAATCTGTCCGTCACTTTTGATGTAGAGATGTGCTTACTCCCTGGGGTGTGAAACTCAGTGGTGAATGATAACCTTTGCAGATGAGGGATGATTAGAAATCATAGAAAAACGTGGAAAAAACTGACCGACGCAACCCACAGGTAAGTAAAGTTTAAATTGGACTTTTGTAGGTTTAAAATGTTTAAATAGACTTTTTTAGATTTCATATGAGGGCATCGGCAGTAAAAAGGTCTAAATATCTCGTCATTGACTCGGTGGTGTAGTGGTCAAGACTCTCTCCTGGTAAATAGGACTTGGGTTCAATACCAAACGGGGTGATAGGGTTTGGAAACAACATCTGCTTTGGCTTTGTTGCTACATTGCACAGTTGAAAGTCCACGGAATTGACCAGCACCAAGAGCATGCCAACTTTTAGACCAAGTCGCCAAGAATGACTGTTTAAAATGCACGCATCACATTTAAACCATCAAGAATCTCCAGGTGAATGAAAACTCTTGTAATTCACATATGGATAACAAATCTTAAATAATTATGTAGTTCAATGAAAAGTTCCTCCTTTGTATCAGAATCTATCAGTTATCTTCCTTTGTGTCAGCAGAAATTCAAAGACGTTCTAGAGTTTTCTGCTAATGAGCAGTTCGCGTCGGTTTCAGCAACCACTGATGTGCTCACCAAAGTACTTCCTCAATTAGAAGATGACTGACAGACTACGAGATTTTCAAGTAGCATTTACCCTTGACCCAGTGCCGGTTAGGATGGAAAGTGAACATACATGGGTGTTGGGTGGGTACATGTAGAGTATGTTACCTACTAGTTTGTTAATAGTAACCAAGAAGAGATTAACAAAGAGAAGAAGAGGACTACTGCATAATATTGTGGAAAGAGAAGGAGAATGAAGGAAAATTGGATTCTTTGATGATTGTGATGGTGGTGATTTAGTGAGAAGTGAAAACATCCTGAATGGTGCAGCTTGTATTTTCATGCTGTTTGCCCTGAAGTAATATTTTGTCCCTGCATCCAACTCCGTAACTTATAGATTTGGAACCTTTGAGTACTGCCTATAACCCTTTCCAAATCTCGGCGCTTCGGGAAAATTCCTTTTGATCCCGATCCAATAAAATGGGGAGATTATTCCAAGGCGAAGAGAGTTGGAACCTTTGAGTACTGCCTATAACCCTTTCCAAATCTCGGCGCTTCGGGAAAATTCCTTTTGATCCCGATCCAATAAAATGGGGAAATTATTCCAAGGCAAAGAGACTTTTCTGTCCTCAAACGCCTCTTGTATCCACCACTATCTCCTCCAGGACAAGCTGGGCAGCATTGGATTTTCACAAAAGAATAAATTTGCACTTAACGACCATCGTCTTGGCACTACCAGTCTTCCCGATGTAATTGATTGGGATCCAATGATTCATTTGAGAAGCCGTCGAACATTAGCAGCTCATCCGTACGACCTCACATGTCATGGGGGAAACCATTGAAACCATTGGATAGACATTAGACCGTACGATAACAGAGGGGGGGATACGACGAACCTGTAAATATGAGTCAAGGTCAGAATGAAGCACTCATAGAAAGTGAGGCAAAGTGATTAGGACGAGTATGTTTGAAGTTCATTAGAGAAGATGTTTGAGCCGCGAACCGCGCGACCTTTGGTATTCTGTGCTTTTTATTTGGCAACCAGCCAGAGGCTGGCAGATTGTTTATGTGTTTTTTAAAAAATATATAATCTCTTCTTCTGCACTCTCTCATAAACACATATTTGCAAATTGATAGTTACAGACACACTGTGCGAAAAGAGATTTGAAAAATACATACCACCTAAAGATACATTTTATAGGTGGACCAACAGTAAAACTGTCAAATTTCGAGTGTCTCATCGAACGTCAAATTGTTCAGATGTTATGTAAGAGATGATCAAATAATCATAACTTCAAATTCAGCACAAAAAATTCAAAGCATTAGCAAATTAGACTCGAATTATGTCGTTTGAAAATTCTCAAGTTAAATTGATACTGAACACTGACAACGTGTTGCAATTCGCAAATCAAATTTTGCAAAAATTGCAAAAGATTGGGTCAAAGACACCTCGTTTGACACTTAGGTACTAACAAACTAATCTATTGACATCGGTAATAAGACAGGATTCCAAAACCAATGAAAAACTGTAGATATCCTACAAATCAATATAGAAGACTGGAAGTGTAAAAAATGTCATAACTTCAAATTCAGCACAAAAAATTCAAAGCATTAGCAAATTAGACTCGAATTATGTCGTTTGAAAATTCTCAAGTTAAATTGACACTGAACACTGACAACGTGTTGCAATTCACAAATCAAATTTTGCAAACATTGCAAAAGATTGGGTCAAAGACACCTCGTTTTACACTTAGGTAGTTAGGTACTAACAAACTAATCTACTGGTAATAGGCTAATAGGACAGGATTCCAAAACCAATAAAAAAAACTGTAGATACCCTACAAAGCAATGGAAGACTGGAAGTGTAAAAATTAAAATGACAGCAATCACCCTATAAGTAGTTCATCCAAAAGAAGAGAAGTTCATCGGTACTCCACATCACACTACTGATCAAGTCATCATGAAGATGAACCAATTTATTGGCAAAATCATGAGCAACAAAACCAATAGTAACAACAGTAACAATATAAGGTATCAGTAAGAATTAGGTACCACAGAAACAATATGAGCAACAAAACCAATAGTAACAACAGTAACAATATAAGGTATCAGTAAGAATTAGGTACCACAGAAACAATAACAACAAGAACAAAAACAACAACAAGAACAAAAACAACAACAACAACAACAACAACAACAACAACAACAACAACAACAACAACAACAACAACAACAACAACAACAACAACTTCAAAAGCAACGGTGCATGAGCTCAGCGGGTGGGTTTTCTCACTTTTCCCAGTCGAAGATAAAATTGAAATGAGAATAGATATTGAAATTTCACGATTTTCGTTCGTGTCATTCCATGTTAGATCTTTGACGATCATTGTAAAATATCTTGGAATCCTTGGATGGTTATCAAAAAGTTTTCTATTGCATAATTTTATTTGAGGTCTTTGACTCTTTGAAAGAAGGGTCATTTTCTGCACTGTTTTCTCTCGAAGACTGGTCCTTTTTTTTCATAGACTGGAATGTTTTGGGTATCTTTGCATAATTCGTAGAGGTTTTTGAAAGTAGCACCATTTCTGCAAATAATAGTGTATTCGGTTTCAATTCGGACAAAAAGGTATGTTTAGCTCTTGGAAAGACCACTTTGTCAATTTGACCCTCCCAACAGCCTCTGATCATTAGAGATACCAAACAGTAGAACAAAGACATTTGGAAGTGGAAGGATTAATCCCGGGACCTTGTCGGGTTGATTTCTGATGAGTACCAATACTATTACTTTTAGTACAGCTATAGCTCCTACATGGCTAAGCACGGCTCCAATCGCGAACTGACTAGCATCAGTGTCCAACACAAAAGGTTTTCCAGCTACAGGGTAGCGCAAAATTGGTGATCTGCGAATACTACTTATTACTATTACTTTTAAGCTTCTAGATCTCTTCTATGGTATACTCTGGTTCTGATAATGTCATCTGTGACTTACTAGATCTTCTTGGAGCATGATCATACTCCTGCAGCGTCACGTACGTTGAAAGTCCAAAGGGCATTAGGTGGCCCTCGAATTTCGCAGATGGAAAGAAAGAGTAACTTTGAATTAATAAAGTAAACAAAGAATACAGAGATGGTAAAACATGATTCTTTCATGATCCAAGAGAAATAAATTTATCAGCAGATAATTCTAGAGTCTGTTCTAACCCCAGGTTTACAATTCCATGTGAAAGTTCTTGTTAAGCTTTGAGAATGCTCGGAGATTGTTTGGGCATAGTCTCCGGGAATTCTCAGATTTTAACAAACAAACCTGACATTGTAGACCTCAGCCTTAGACCTTTTAAAAGAAATAGCAGCCTATTTATTCTTTGTCGTGCTCATTGACTTCAAATAATCAGGCTTTGCCATCAGAAATCGAGATAGATAAATCGATTGAAAGTAAAATTCTTTCCTTTTTTAAAACCCTTTAAAAAAAAAAAAAAAAAAAAAAAAAAAAATGGTACGTTGGTAGTGAAAGAGGAACATTACAATGGCGTTTCATTCATCTTGAATATGTGTGATGTTTGAGAGATTGTCTATCTAGATTATTTTAGCTCATGGATTAATTCCTTATCTACTTTTATACCTTTACCTCGGTTCTAATTTACTCTGCTAGGGCTCCAAAACAGAGAAATCGGTTGCTGATTGCTGATTTACACCCATAATTATGAACAAAATACCTACTGGCTCTCAAGCAGCATCGATTCCAAACATCAACTGATTGGCCAAAATTGACCCATAATCGACGTAACGGCCGTCGATCGACTATGTTTTGACACACCTTAAGACGCTGAGAATATTCTGTGTATCACTAGTAGGTACAATAAATTAATTTACTGTCAATTCACACTGAAGTTTTTAATTCACACCGTCAAGTACATCTTAGAATAATTCACAGGTGCATTGAATTAGTTAAAATATCATTTCATGGGACTCATAAACACACGATCTTGATAAGTTAACCACAAACTTTCA